>NC_079379.1:3596726-3839226 GCF_021018895.1 Seriola aureovittata
CACTGTTCCTGCAGTGTAAACGCGACTAAGCTAACTGCTCGGCTATTTATTGAAAATGAGGGGTTTTATTACCTCTGTCTGAGTATCGTCCTTTGCTGCATCCATTTTTTGATAATATGTTTAAATATTAAATGACCCGTAAATAAAAAAAAAAAACTGGCTCTCCGTTTGCTAAGCTAACGCTAGCTTTCTGCTCTCTGTTCGTTAGCTCGCTGAGGTTAACTTGCCTTTACTGTGTAAATGTGTTCACACAGCAGAGTAACTGAGCACTGTGACGGTTAAATGACAGTGTTTACTGGAGTTTATTTTATAAAAACATTGTAATGGATGTATACAGCTGTAACAACGTGCAGAAAATTACCGCGCCAGAGACTTGGACAGACGGGACTTGATTGGTGGCCAGACGTTCGTGTCCATCGCCACTTTCCGTAGTCGCCATGTTTGCTCCAAAATCCAGACCCGTCGGTTTTGCAAACAAAATAAGAAACGCCTCAGCGCCTTAAAAACAGACTCTACAACTGAAAAACAACGAACGTAAGCTCATCACTACATCATCTGCATCCACTGTAGCTTGTTGCAGAGCGCGTATCTTCTTCTTTTGTTTACTTTATGGCAGTTATCAAACTTCGGGAGCTCGCTACCGCCTCTACCGACGTGACGTGTCAAGTGGCCAAATGTATATGGACAGCACAGAGGAAAACCATCCATAATAACCCTTGCTCTGAAGGTATTTTTAGAATCCTCAGACTTCTTTAACTATCTGCATAAAAAAAATTTTCCCTCCGCTGAATGACATGAAAAATACTTAATTTGCAAACATAAAACAACCACAAAGAGATTCAAAAAGATGTGAGACACAAGAGGAGACATAAGTCAACTAAAAGGGGATGCAAAAAAAGAAAAATCGCAGAGACTCAAAAGAGGTGAGATGAGGAAACTCAAAAGAGCACAAAAAGATGCTAAACAACAACAGAGGTAATATGGCCGTAAAGAGAAAGAGAAAACATCTGCAAAGAACAAAACAACCATAATATTTAATATTTCCTGGCTTTTATTTCTACTTAAGGAAAGGGAAGGGCAAACGTGTTGTAATATGTTTTCATTATTATTATTATTATTATCTATTTTTTATTCTTCACTGTCATTAGTATTAATGCTGATTATGCAGACCAGTGCTGTACAGCTCTTTGTTGTTGTTGTTTTTTGTTAAAAAAAAGAAAAAGAACAAAACTCGATAAATATTGTTTGGAAAAAAAACAACCACAAAGACACATGAGATGACCAGTGATGAAAAATGACATCAGAAGCAAACTGACCACAAAGAGACTCAAAAGAGCAAAACTAATACTGATAACAATGTAAATTATGTGTACATTTTACTGTGTATAAGAATAACTTGACATGTAGATTTGATCTTGTTAATAATAAGCGCAGTAACAGCAAATGTACAGCTACACAGTCAACCTAGAACAATCTAAGTGACTGTGTGTGGAAACATTATCTCTGAATATCAGAGTTGACTGGTGGCTCCACACCAACTATGTTTCATTATTTCTGTTTCAATTATTATTATTATTCAATTGTGAGCTGATGGTATAGTGAAAGGGGAAGTAAATGTACACTGCTTACTCAGAAACTGCTTTATAAAGGCAGATTTATTAATCTTACAAGGTCTAAATAGAAGTACTCAGAAGTCCTCATTTTTAAAATCACAACTTGATGCCCAGGACATCAACATTAACAAACACTTCAGAGTGCTTGTTAACATCTGGTCTTTGATATAATTTGATTGTTTAGCAACAATAGTCTAAATTACATCTTCACAACAAACCGTATTTACACTAACACGATTTAATACACAAACATTGTTTATGATTTGCAGAGCTGTCTGCTAAGCTCTGACATCAGCAGAAACAGGACAGCAGATAGGTTTTCCACCAGATGTTGGAACCTGGCTGCTGGGATTTGTTCTCATTCACAAAGGAGAACATTGACACTGATGTTGGTTGATGAGGCCTTGATATAAGTCGGCTTCTAGTTCCTCCCAAAGGTGTTAGATAGTCCAAGTTCTTTCACACGAAAGTGGAAGGTTTGGACCTTTTTTTGGACCTTGTTTGTGCTCCTATCATTGTCATGATGAAACAGGAAACTGTTGCTACGAAGCTGGAAGCACTATTTTCTAAGACATCATTGTTTGATGCAGCGCAAAGATTTCTCTTCATTTGAATAAAGGAATGTAAAAACAGCCCCAGACCCAACATACACAAAAATATATGGACGGGGCTGTCCATCTACTTTCTGCCGATTAGTGTAAGAATATGTGATCCATGTGGTGTTGCCTGTCAGTGGTATGTGACTGTCTGCTGGAGCTTCAGAGAGTTCATCTTGCTGTCCAGCTCATCCATGAAGCCTTCATCCACAGACTCGCTGTCCGCCTCCTCTCCCTCTGCCTCTGTGGGCAGAAACACATGAAGCTGAGTGCGAGCCGGACCGGCGGCAGCAGCGGGGCCGGGGCGTAGACTGCAGCTCAGAAGACACGGCTTCCCGATGACAGACAGTGGCTCTCCGTGAGATGAGCAGTTACGATACTGCGTCGCTAAAGGTCGGAGGTCGCCTGTGTCTGCGCTCAGGGCCGGGTTGTGTGAATGACGTCTCACTGGTCTGGGCCTGGAGCCGGGCCGGATGGCCTGGGAGAAGTGGATGTAGGCTGGTCTGCTGCAGCTCTGGACCTGCTGCTGGTCAGGCTGGCTGCTCCTGCAAGAGAGCAGGGCTGATGAGGAAAATGGAGGCGGAGGAGGGGGTCGCCTTTGTAAAACACTGGGGCGACGGTTGGTGGAGGATCCCTCGAAGTGGACGTTCTCACTTGGGGTCAGAAGAGATGGTTCGCTGAGGCTGTGGAGGAAAACAAGAGAGACGCAGAGGGATGGTTTACTAATGAAAACATCTTCAGGATAGCAGCTCAGTGAGGCTGAGTCAGTCACCAAAGTCCTAAAGATTCATCCTCTGTGGACCATGAATGCATCTGTAAAACTTCATGGCAATCTATTCAACAGATGCGTATAAATTGTGGTCTGAACCAAAGAGTCTTAATACAAGACAAAGGCTCTACAACTGTGTTGGCCGCTGTACTGAAGCTAAATACATGTCAGGGAATTAACATGCTAAATGAGCTGAATACAATAATAAATAGAATAAATTACCTGGTTTAATATTTACCATGTAATGTGTTAGCATGCGGACATTTGCTAATTAGTATTAAGCGCAGCTGAGGCTGATGGGAAGGCATGCAGGTGCAGGTGGTAAAAAATTAAGGGATCACCAAAGTTACAATTACAATCATCAATTCACCATGAATGTCTGTACCAAGTCTCATAGCTCTTTTTTATCTACACTTAAAAAGAGCAGGTTAACTTTAGTTGCCATTTTAAGTAATTAAGTAATTTTTCTTAAAAATGAGGTGATCATAACTACATTTTAAATAAACTTAACAAGTGGATATAAAGTCAACACAACTTCAAACTAATAGTTATATTTATTTAGTTTTTCAGGGTATTTGCTTTCCTAGATGTTTTAAAGTAAGATCAACTTGTCACATTTTACAGTCTGTAACCTGGAGCTTCTCATAACCTGAACCTTTGAGAACCTGTAGGGCAAACACAGGAGGTCAGTTCTGCCTCACTTTTCCAATGTACGTCATTAAAAAGATGGATGTTATAAAGAGTTTATAAAAGTCTACTGTTTAGTTTTTTGTTTGTTTGTTTATTTATTTATTTGATAAGAACAATGCAGTTTAACATAGTTTTAAAAGAGGGCATGAAACTAATGTGTTGCACAGAAAGTTTATAGCCGTTGCTAATTCTCATCTCTTGTTGTAACTTAAACAGTTATAAGCAAAAACAACACAAAACAGACAACACAATTGATAATATCCTACAATTAGCTGAAAGATGTACAGTCTGAAGAGTGATAACAACAGCACAACAAACAATTAGTCAAACAAAAACAATTAACTACAGATACAGTTAGCTAGAAATGAGTACAGCTGTGGTTTGTTTTAAGCAGCACTGAACCTTTATTATAAAGAAATCTATGTCTGGAGTTCATTTGATTTCAGTTGGTAATGTGATCAAGAGTTGACAGCCCTTTATGGAGAAAGCTGATTGTCTAAATTTAGATCTACGAAGTGATATTTTACAGTTGCAACTCACCATGTTCACCTAGTTACTGTTACTGTCTTGTCTTTGCACGTATCTGCAGAGAGACTCAGGGGCTAAACTGTTGATGCATTTATAAACTAATTTGAGAAAGCAAAGATGAATAAAGCTCACCAAACTAAGTAGACTATATCTTTTCGATTTGTGACAGCAATGCCATCGGACAGGCTTCTTGTTATTGTGTTGAGACGTGACGACACATTGGCTTGATCCAGACCTTCAGGACCTGGAACATGATTTCATATCACCCCCTAAAGGGTGCTGAGATTTAGCTCCAAGAACTTGTTTCCAAAGCAGTAACAAGTTCAGTTACAGGTCAGTAAGTGTAAAATGTGAACATGCTAGTTTCACCAGACGAAACGTGAGCCCTTGTGATTCATCCTCTGTCTGTGTGAATCTCACGACTCCTCATTTATTTGATGGTTATTCAAAACCTGCTCTGCTTGGGTGAGTGGAGGTCATCAAATACTCTGCTGGACAGGGAGGGAGGTGTGTTAGTGGGTGTGTTTAAGAGCCTAAAGTGTGTGTGTGTGTGTGTGTGTGTGTGTGTGTGTGCGCGCCTCACTCAGGTTTCTCCCTCCTCTGAGTGAAGCCTGCATGGCACCACTGGGTGCTGCATCAGGCGACGGATCAGCTTCCACACCTGAGATTTATGACACACCAATCCCTGGCCATTCTGTACTCAAATAAAGCTGCAGGGGGGGGGGGGACCTGAGAGGAAGCGATTACAGTGTAATTCCAGTCAAGCGTTCAAGCTGCACTTTGACAGGCACTTTTGCTGAAATGAATAGCAGAGACAGTGAGTGGAGGTGGGAGGGGGAGATGACATACAGCTGATTAATCACATTCAGAGCCACAGGGACGCAGCTGCATGATGGGTACTGTAGTCCACTGAGTCACCAGGACTTTATCTGAACACAGCAGTGTCAGAGCGGGCATGAAAAAGATGTTTTTAAGACACTTATCAGACAACAGTCGATTCCAACTGTGCTTCACAGTTTCTACACAACAACCTCTATGTTTTGACCCCGGGTTAGGATGAAAATCAAACCAAAACAAACAAACAAACAATTCACACCAACAACAACAAACTTCAGTTCAAATGAAAACTAGGAAAAGCAGATTTGTGCTTGAAATTTTAAAAAAACAACAGCTTGAGCAACCACACCGACGTTTGACCTTTACACTACGACTTCGGCTTAAACTTTATTTTATTTCATGAATAAATGATCCTAAAGACTTAAGCTCTTAATCTGCAGTGACTGCAGACTGGTGTCTTAAATAATTTATGGCACACAAAGACTAAATCAAATAATGCTTCTAAATAAATCTCAGTGTATTTTTGAGATGAAAAGTTGCTTCTCTTCTTCCTGATCCAAACACAGACACAGACAGAAGTGAAACATATCTGTGCTGAATTTGTACAACATGAAGCAACATTAAAAAAGTGTTATATCTAATAAATTAGTAAATGTTGATGTTGTCCTGGATTATTTTACATTTTTACACTTAATAAAATCTTTATATTTTTTGTTATGTCATACAAAATGAGTAGGATCTGTTCTCTCTGACTCCATGAACAGGAAATACAGTTGCAACTTGAAAAACTTCTTCAAAAATCTATTTTTTTATGTGCAGAAAAAAGAAAATTTTTAGCCAGATGTTTAGAAGAGTCTGAGGATTATGGAAATATTTTTTAACATCTGCTGTTAAGTATTTTTGAATAACTGGAGAAAAAAATGTATTGAAACAAATGGATCCTTATAGTCTGTTTTTATTTTACATCTTACCTAAACTTTAAGCGTTTACATTTAAGTTGTAGGTTAATATAATAATAATAATAATAATAATAATAATAATAAAACATTTATTTAAAGAGCACGTATCAAAATCAGAGACTACAAAGTGCTACACAAGGATAAAATAACAAAACAAATAACAAACGCATGCAGAAGATGCAAAATAAAACAATAAAAACACAATAAAAAATAGAAACACAATTAAGCAATGTAAAAACATATGGAATATTTCAAATACATTATTCAAAAGCTTTGTGAAAGACACGGGATTTTAGAAGCGATTTAAAGGATGATTTTGGGGCAAGTTGTTCCAGAGTTGTTGTTGTGTCCTGACAGCAAAAGCTCCGCCCCCTTTAGTCTTACGTCTTGATGTAGGAGCTACATACAAGTTCCTGTGTGAGCACCAGGTGTAGGTGCAGGTGCAGCTTGATATGGGGCAAATGATTCAGAGCTATAGTTAAATAAGATATTCCGGCATAAGCAATTATACAACTAAAGTCTGACGTGCAGCTCACCTGAGTCGAGCCATGCTGCTCCTCCTGCGAGGCGCTTTGGCTGCAGCTACTAGAGAAGGCAGCCTCAGAGGAGCTTTGGTGCTCCCGCTCCCTCCTCCTCTTCCTCCTCCTCCTGCTCCTCCTCCTCTTCCTCCTCTTCCTCCTCCTGCTCCTGCTCCTGCTGCAGGTGGAGGCTGCACAGAGCTGGTGAGCAGGTAGGTCTGGACCAGCGCTCTGCTCTTGTGGACAGCTCTCTGGTGCCAGGGTCCACTGATGTCCAAACCCAAGCCGAGCACGGCCGTCGGGGGCTCAGCGCCAGCCGTGCCGCTCATGGTGGTGTCTCACCTGAGGGGAGAATTTACCTGAAGTCCTGCGATACAAAGTTGATTGATCCTGCTGTAACTGCACAGCCTCATAATAACATGAGGGACGGTAGTCATCAAGTGTGGACTACAGCAGAGACCTGGATCTGTTGCCTGCCCATCCACAGCCCTGGGGGGGGGGGGGGGGGGGTGAATGGATAAGGGATTGTAGCGCTCCACCTGTGGGCAGCGGACGCTATCAATGATGCATGTCCATTAATTATGCATGGCTGTAGCTGGTCAGGTGGACACCACCTACTCTCCCTCTCTCCCTCTCTCTCCTCCCCAGGTCAGTTTACAGACGGGGTGCAGGTGGTAAACGGATGGGGTAAGTGAGGGCGGCTGGAGATGTGATGGAGAGAGATTCAAATAGGAAGAAGCATCACACAGTGGTGATGAGTTTGTCACTGTTATTGAGGAACACTTTTAGTTTTTCAATGTTCTAAATAGAAAATATCTAAAACCATTCTACCTGAAATGTTCTCCGAAAATTCACAGCTTAAAATTAAAAACTAACTTTTTAATTTAAGAGGAAATTAAGGAAATTAAAGAGGCAATCCAGGTTTGTGTTCCGATTCAGTTCAGTCAAGTCTCTATTTTACATATATACAGTGGCTCTTTCTTTTCTCTTGTTGAAAACAGCATGGCAGCACATGAAGACTGCTTTCATTGGTGATTAATTAACTGATTAGTGTATAGAATGTCAGAAAATAGTGAAAACCACCTTTTTTAAAACTTCCTATACCCAAATGTAATATATGTACATGTATTGAAGTTCCATATATGAAATATATGTCCATAGAAGTAAAATCATGTGTACATATATGTATATATAGCCTGTGTATGTCAATAACTTCATATGGAATATATTGACATATATGAACGTCTAGCTTATACAAACATGTATTATGCTTATACTGAAGACGTTACATAAATATATATCCATCACAAAGCCTGTCACTATGTTGATATTTTATATGTAAGAATAAAAGATAGACATGTTTGTTTAAAATTTATGAGAAATTAAGGAAAACATAAATAATCATTATATGTTGTTTTGATAAACTTGCATTTTAATATGGCTATTTCATATTATAAACTTATATCTTGTTATATCCAGAGGATGTACACGTGAAAATAACATATCTCCTTATAGGTGACATGTGGCAACATCACTTTAGATATAGAGACATCTGTCATATAATAAATTTCTGTATGGGTTCAAATGCATGACTCTCCCCTTTTTGTAATGGAGTATTTCCATAGTAAGATAACACAGCACCTCTTCCACCACTGGTTAAAGCACTACTATTACTACCATTATTTCCATTGCTTTGTATGGGGGAGTTTTTTCCTTTGACTTATCACCTGTTTGTGTGTTTGGCTGCTAACAGCCTGTTCACAGCTTCAGTGTTGTTGTGCCAGGGAGCAGTGCAGGTCAGACAACACACCTGACCCACATTCTTCCTCCCTTGTTCTCCTGCAGATCATCTTGCTGCCTCCGGGCTGGACTTCCTCCAGGGTTGACAGCCAACTCTCAGGATACAAGTGTGATCCAGCGGCGGAAACACTGCACCTTCACCCTTAATTGTAACTGGTCTGAGGGATCTTCAGAGCAGAGGCACTGAGGCAAGGCAGAGGCAGGCAGGCTGGAGAGAGCCTGGAGCAGTTCTCATGTTTTTGATACACTACATGTTCTTTCTTAGTCTCTATATTTCACCTGGTGCAATTTAAATGTGGGTAAATATGCAAACATTATACATTCTTACAAAACTGGTCTTTCAAGCACAATACCAGATTAACTCTCAAATAAATGACTGGGTGAACATCAGCACCGTAAGAAAAACAAACAAAATTCAAGTTTATGAATTTATTTATTATCAAAACCTTAAAGCAAGAGTCAACATTGCACCCCCCCTCTGGCCGGCAGACTGTGCGCCCTCTGCTGGATTCCTCTGGTACTGCATCTGCATCACCACCTGCAGCTCTGCAAGGGAGTGGAGATTATGTATTTCTATGTTAAATACACCAGTGCAGTCTTACATACAATGTTAATGTAACAACTAATAACATTTCACATCCATGTGTGACTGATTAAGTGTAGGAAACTCACGTTGAAGTCATCCTGACATCACCACAGTGCAGTTTCTGAGTCTTGTGCAGCTCTGATATTTTATCAGTCTTCATTTTACCTACCAACAAGAAAAAAAACAAGAAGTTAATCAACTGTTACACTGACACAACAAAGGCCAGGAACTATAACAAAAACAATGAGGCATCAATTAAATTTCAATCGGCAATCGATTAAATTACATGTCCAGTTACTTCATTAATAATTAATTATTACCCAATTATTAAAGTGTGCATTGCATTTATGATGAAAGTACTCCCTCCCTTTAAGTCATTCACATCCCCTGTTCAGACACATTTACATTCACAATGCTAAAATAATATGTCCACATGTTGCCTAGACCACCTAATAATAAGTAACACCAGGTCCAAACAGGGCCTGACTTTCCCAACCTCTGCTGGAGCCTTGTCAGGCCAACATTAAGTTAAAGCTAAGGTGATGGCGTCAAGGATCAAATGCATGTTTTTGAATTTATGAAGGAGACGTGTCTGAGCTAAAACATGGTCTTAAGTTGCTCTTTGAGGAATACAACAGCTGTTTCTTGTAAAAGACTAGGCACTTCCAGACACACCATAGGGATTTTGTAAAAATAAATAGCATTTACAAGGTATGTTATTTAAAATAAATTTTAATCTTAGTAAGAGTGGGCCTATGTCCTAACTACTGTGGATCTTACCGTGTGCAATCGATGTGGATTCTCAGCCTCCTTCGACTGGTCGAGGCTCCTGTGGTGAGAGACAAACAATGAGAGTCTGGTAGTGAACCGATCAGCGGGTTTCAACTGTTACTTTTTTTGTTTGTTATAAACACCATGACTGTTTTGAGGTTTTGACCTTTAAAAAGACAAAATGAGTCTGTGCATCTAGGTGTTTGTGTGTGTTTAGCATGTGCATGTTTGTGTGGGTAGTGACTGGAGATTTGAATTGTAAACACAGGTTATGATGTTATGATGTGAACATGCATTACACGTAAATAAGTTAATATGTATGTCAGTGTGAGGTGAGGTACGAATATGTAGTCTGACAAAGTTCATATACAGGAGAGTGACAGAGGCATCTCCGCACACTGAAGTAGAGTCATTTGTTGTGACACTGCAGAGGAGACGAGACAAATTCAGGACGACAACATTCAAATCTGTTGCAATCCTTTCATATCTGTTACCAAACCATGTGAAGCTGGACTTCATACTGACACATCAGGGGTGTTACTGCAAAACCCCAAAGAGCTGGGAACTGCACATAACTGATGAGTAACCTTGTACAGAAGAGGGTTATTTTCAGTACAGACTTTGGGCTGTGCCCTTTTAGACGAGGCCGTTAGAGGCAGAAAGGGTCGTTCTGGCATCACACTCTGATGTAGGAGACAGAAAAAAGATTTTTGGCCAATCAGGATTGAGGACTGAGTTAGAAAATGGATCACAGTGCAGACAGATTCATCTCAAGAGCCTCCAGGGCTGGATTCATGGCAGTGACAACACAGTGAAGTTTCCTCATCAGAGCTCGTGAGAACCATAAAGTCCAGGTAGCACCACGGTCCTTTGCAGCTACAAGACAACTCCTATGTACAAGCAACAAAAGGAAATGGCCACAGTCGTCATGTACTGTACTTTTTCAACATGGCTGGCTGGTCACTGGCATGAAAGAGCAGGTGTAACAGACAAAGTGACAAAATATGAGTAGTACTGTACTGAGAAGAGAGAAGAAAGGAAAGCAACAGACTCCAGCGCTACTGCAAAATTTTATTCCAAGAGGAAAAACTATGAATCTTGCTTTTCCTCTGACAAACCCCTGACTGCCAGCAGCACGAGAAATAATCAGCAAGTAAAGATTAATACAGTTCTGCTGTGTGTGGTACGACTGCCTTAAAGCCAACAACCATTGTTTAGATCAGGGGTTTAAGTTTAGTAACCACAGTTCCCAAAATTATTTGGGCAAGTAAACAGGAAGTATGACATTGCCATGGATTCAGAGTTACACCGCAGGCTAGAACTTGAGCTCTTGTTTACATGATGGTAAATTGGCACCATTAACGTTTGCCAAATAAACTATTGGCATTTCCTGCTTACAATTCACCCATAGACCTATACTCAACTATCACAGTATTACTTTGACACTGAGGAAAACTTAAAAACATGATGATTCTCCAGCAAGTTCTGCAGTTACAATCAGTATAATTTTTTCTGTTTTCCAAGCAGCTTTATGGACAATGGACATTGAAGATGTGAAATCTTCTGGAAGCACAACTCACACTGAAGCTAAAAATATGTGTATCATGTAAGTGTGTTCAGATTTGAGTAAGCTATGACTCCAAGGAGGAGTGCAGGTTTTAAACAAACAGAGACCATTGGGCACCAAGGGGTTTGGACGCACCTTAATCGTCTCCATGAGCTGCCTGCTCAAGATGTTTACCTTATTGATAAATACAGTAACTAACTAAACTTTAAATCACCTCTGATTTAGATATTTGCTCCATTTTAAAAGTCTGGCTTACTGTTGAACGGTGCAGTTCAGTAACTGTTAGCGGGCCGATGATTAAAGCCATGCAACCAACTCTGTGCTTCCTCTCGTTACAACACTTATCTATTGTAAACAGTGCACTGGTGTAATAGTTAGACCATAGTTAGGAAAAAAAAAAACTGGCAGTGTAGATACTTAAGGTGATAGTTATTCACAGGTTGTTAACTCGTTATTCAAATCGACAGCAGTTGTGCAAAAAAGCAAAGAACTGAGAGTGAAAAAACACATGAACTTAAGAAACCAATCATTATCAGTTTGAATTTCCATCCTTCAACAGAAAGACAAAGTCCACACCAAACTCCATCTACACAAACACACAGTGACAGACGTTGTGGTGTAACAATCAAAGTACAACAAACTGCACTGAATATTGGATTAAAACATGTCTGACATCCCACCCACAACAACCCAAACAGTATGTGAGTAGTTTCACTTCAAAACTGCAGACGTCCCAGCCCAGTACCACAAAAATTAATGTTGATAGTTTGAGACATTTTACAGGCACACAAAAGGAGGAGTGATACATTGTCTACACAACTCAGTGACAAACAAATTTTGCAAAGTTTGTATGATCTTACCATCTCTCGTTATAAATGAGCAGAGTGGGACAGACAACTTTTCAAGATCTCACAGAACCAGTGCGGTTTGACAGCATTTTGATCTAGAAAATGAACATTAGTAAACTGGAATACAAGAGCTGACCAGAACAATACATTAACACTCAGCCCAGGCATGTGGGCATTCACCTGCAGGGTAAGAAGGCCCCTGATGCTAGCACTCACTGCTTGAGTTGGCCACACTTAAACCAATGACCGTTACTCACAGATTAATTTGAACCATTTTCTGATTGTTTTCTCACTTGTCACTGGTCTAAATTTGAATTTGGGTTTAATTAGAAGGGAAATTAGTTGGAATACCCCTAACTGAAAATACAGCACATTCTATTTATGAGAAACCAAGACTGGCTTTTGGCACATACGCTATTGTTTCTCAAATGTAGTTACTGAAGGAACCTAACCAGAATCATCTCTGTACAGTGTCTTGATCTGACAAACACAAACACAGAACCACCCAAAGAGCTTTCTGACAGAATTGCAGTAGGAAAATGGACTTTGTGTCTGACTCAAACCCTTTTCTGTTTGCTGTAGTACACATCCAGTCTGTTTCCTCTGCTGATTACCAAGTTCATTGTTCAGTTGGTTTTAACACTTGCAATGCCAAAAAATAAAAACAGGATACTGTTTCTCTGGACCTCCAGAGTTTGCAAAATATGCCAAGTGTCAGGTTTCAGGACTGTGTTGCACACATCTGCGTTGTGAAACTGTGTTGGACCAGTGACTCAGCCATCCAGTCAGTTGTTTTCATGCATACATACAGAGAAGCCAAAGTACTACAACCACACACACACACACACACACACACTGCACAGGCTATAATACTTTGCTACACCCACACACAGAGAGGTTGAAGAACAGAGATCTGCACTGTGATGCCATTCTTATTAAGTGTGATGCCAGAAGCCCTGTAGATGTCACTCTGAGCAGTGACGTGGGAAACAAGAGTTACGTTATAGGAGAACTATGCATCTTGTATTATAAACATGGATGGAACACTTACCTTACTTGTTCAGCTGATCTGTGTAAGCATACCTCTGGCTGCAGTGCAAACAAGTCCAGGCTTTACTGTCCACTGACCTCTGCAGAACTACTCATCGTCATTGTAACCCAACTGCAGAGAAGAGCCTCTACTGTGGACTGGGGCAGCCTGTCTCTGACAAGCTGGCTGACAGCAGCTAACGCACCTCACATTTACCCAAAGACAGGAAACACACACACACACACACACACACAGGCACTCACACACACTCACACAACATGCCATCCTCTCTTTAACCGTAAGGTGCATGGGACTTCCTACCTCACGTAGGTCGGTGGCGCTTGTTCAGATGTTTAAGGACAAGAATTTTTCAAGAGGACTAATATGAGTGAGGTGCGGCCTGAAGGCCTTTGAAGAACTCTTGACTGAGAACTTTTTTTAAATGTCAGTGTCAAAGCTTTGGGTTAAATTTTTTCTCTAATGATGCAAAGTCAAAATGCGATGGTTACAAGGAACATCCTTGTTTCAGACATCTGTAACTTAGTTACTGAGGAGTCTGGTACATGTATTGTTAAAGAATGTCCGTGTAAAAGCGTTGGTTTCAATGTTTACTCCAGTGATGCAAAATGTCAAGTCAAAATGTGTTGTGCTGGCAACAGGAAACATCATTCTGAATCTCTCTAATTTACTTTACAGTCTGTTAAGTGTGCTTGGCGTTGCCTTTAAACAAATCTTGACTCAGAACTTCTATCAAAAAGGGTCAAAGCTTAGATTTCTATTTTTACTTCCATAATGCCATCACAATGTGCTCAAAAAGGGGACAGAAATCCCATTTCAGACCTCTAATGGTTACTGTGAGTCTGTTAAAAAGGTAGAGGCGGCGATTCCAATCTATTACACTTCAGATACTGTCAGATTTGGTTAATATCTCCTCATGGTTAACTAGCTGTCCGTTCAGTGTGTGCTCTGTCCCTTCACAGCCCTGGCTCTCTAAATGGGATTTAAAGTGGTTTGGACCTGCAATCCCAGGCAATCAGCAACAGGGGGCGTTCATGCACGTGCACAGGACAAGGGAAAGAAGAGAAGAGCGGAGACGGGGGAAAGGGGGCAGTGGGAGCGAGAGATGATATTTGTGCATGCTAACAGATAGTGCTACTTTAAAGATTGACAGGGGATGGATAAAGAGCAGTCTACACTTCTGTTGCCGCCAGCCTGTGGAGTTTTGAATGGAACTAATTGGGACTGTAAATGAGACTGGTGGTGATGTTAAGGCGAGTGCATGCATGAACCTTTGCTGGCGGCGTATACTTATCACATTGGCAAGATGTAGAGATGGTCATGGAACAACTTAAGAGAAGGTCAGAAGAACCAAAATTGAAAAAGAAGTGCTATGATCAAGCAAGGGTGTTAACATTGGTGAGGCTTTCCAATGGTGGACTGCATGTCGCAGCGGGAAAGAAACCTTGGATTTATCCACTGGGACCAGCCTGCACCCTGAGTGACAGGCACACATATGGTTTTGGCCAACTGAGATTTGTCCCAGTAGTGCCGATGGCAAGTTCTACTATGGTGGAGAGACCTCCGAGAGTTAAATGATATGAAGATTCATGCAGGGTTGCTCCGTTTCTGGTTAACGAGTACGTAACATTAGTTTTGCCGTGTTTCACAGAGCCAATAGGTAAATACTCTTTGTCCCGTTGCCTAATGTTTATAATAGCTCACCCCAACTGCTTTATTGGCCAGCAGGTAACCAGACACACATAAGTGTGTTTGGTATTGTTAATTACTTGTCCACAGACATTTGGTTTACTTTTTAGTTTGCCGAGATATGCTGTTGGTGTGATGGCTATGGGAAACCGTCTCGTCTTCTCTGACAGTTAGCTTTGCAGCAACAACTGTAGCAACAGATTGCTATCTCGTTGCTTGCTCTGTGTCATGTTATTTGACCCTACAACATGCAAGTAGTTTTATAGCCACAAAGCCTAAAAAAAATTAATTTGGCTCAGTGGGTTTATCTGGTTGGATGTAAAACCTGATATGCTACTTTAAGTAGCACAACTGTTTTAGTTACAAAGCTAAGTTCCTGTCTTTTGTTGGTATAGCTTATTAAAAACCTAAAAAAAAAACAAAACAAAAAAAACGTACTCTCGCTAGTTTTTACTCTATTGTGTTTTGGATGTTTATATGCATGTCATTTATTTGATGCCATTTTATATTTTAAGGTTTGTTTTGCCTCAGCTATTAGAGAGTATCCACTTCGGATGCTCTGGATTGCACCAGTTTTGCTGCTTTGGCAATGCGTGTCCGTGAATTTAGGGGACTGAGTTTCTGAAGAAGCACTGAAGGGAGGGGTGTATTTGTTTTGCTGTTGAGTTCAATTATCAACAGTCTTTCTCCAGCATCGCATACTCCACGCAAGTGCGCTTGGTGCTGCATTTACATAAATTGTGGCTGAAGAACTTTGCTTACAAATCGCCATTGTCTTAGCTTTCCATATTTAGTTAAATCTAGTCAAAAAATGTCCAGAGACATCACTGTCCCAAACCTTTGCAATACATTATTGTGCAGTCTGAAGTGTGCTTGGTGGCACCTTTAAACAAATCCTGACTATGACCTTGTCATAAAAACTGTCAGTGTCAGAGCTTCGGATACTAAAGCCCCTTTCAGACATGGTCTACAGAACATTACTGGCTTTGTCATGTCGTTAAAGTGACAACTTTGTGTCATTCAGACACGGGTGAATTATTTGCTAATGTTCCCTATGGTTTTATTTAGTCATGACCGTTACTGAAAGAGCCATGATCAATCTGCAATATTTGGCGTCCAACACGTGAGATTAGACAGTACGGAATGGTTGAATGTACTGCTTATCTCGCCATTGGTACAAAAGGAGAATGGCTCTTTGATCTTGGCATCGCAATTTTTTTGTTATCCAAAAAGACATCAATGACAATTTTTCTTTGCAGTCAAACCTGCTGCTTCCGAGTTATGTTTTGGATTAGGTTATGGCTTTTTAGGCATCACTTCCTTGGCTGTTGTGACTGGTACACACGATGCGCAAGCTTATCCTTCAATGTGACTGCAGTCATTCAGATTAGTTCTAGGTTGAAAGGAAAACAGAAATGTTACGGTGTCCAAACTGGTAAAATTGCCATCATTACTGTTATAGAACAGTGACCATGGTGCTTCTTCAGAAATGAGACCAACATGGTAAATTGCCATTAGATTCTGTCTGAAAGGGGCTTATTTTTACACCAATATTGCAAGTCAAAATGTGCTGGCAGTAAGGGACATCCCTGTTCTGAACCTCAGTTCAATCTTCTTCACTTGTGCAGGAAGAATGACCAAATGTTAAAAATCTTACAACTTCCCAAGTTGCAGTCCAAGTCATAGAGCCATTGCCTATCGCGAATTGTTAATTTCTCAAAAACAGATGCTATATGGTCCTTGAGAGTAATAGTTCTTCATTCTTATATCTGCTATGAAAGAAGCGACAAATCTTCAGCTGCTAATTCTCTGGTTACCACTGACTTTGAATTTCTTGGTATGGAAACTTCCTTCTCATAGTCCAACACCTTTAAAGATGGTCAAACCTGTTAAAGAAAAACAAATGGTACACAACACCAACATACAGACATAACATTACACGTTTTAAAATTTACACTTCGGTCCAATTGTATTACCAAATCCGCCTGAGTATTTGTCGTCCTGTTTTGTTGGATGTTCAAATGCTGTGTGGAGAAGGAAAACTGATTAAATTGTTTTTTACACTAGCAAAACCCTAAATTAACCTGATATCAATTAGAAATAAAAAACCTAATTTAAAATGTTTATTTAACATTTTACTATACACAAAATTATATTACAGAAGTCATATGACATCTACATTTTTCAGACTTATGGTACTAGAAAAAAAAGGGTTATTATCTTAAGTTCAAAGTAATGAGTATCATTTACTTTTTCCCTCGAATTTTCCCTTTGTGATCAAGAGGATCGCTTCAAGGGAATATATTTAATTAAATAGAAAAGTAAAAAATCCAAATGCCGTCCATAAAATTGGCCACCAGACAGTTCCTTAAAAAAAATCTATTCAGAAGAGTCATAAAGCTTATGCAGTGATTGGGCTAAAAAATGTCCTTGTCCATCTCGATTATGTGAGAAAATACTCCTAAAGCAATAAAGCATCAACACTCATGGCTCCTCATCCAACACTTTCTCATTACATTATTTTAAGAACAAAATTGGTCACCTAGAAAATAAACATATCTTACTAGAGGCCGTCTACAGAATATCAAGTCTGGAATAACCCTCATGATCATGGGTAATAAAAATCCCCAGTAGGCAGTTATAGTGTTGCACAAATAGTTTTTAGGAGGAGATCTGAAAAATAACAAATACACTGGCACTTGTCTACAAACAGCTGCTGTAAACAGGAGCCAGAAGAAGATTTGCACCTGTAACTACAGAAACTGAGTCTATTCCCAGAGGGTTTATGAAAGTAATGACTCAAGTCTGCAAAGAAATAATATTAACAGAAATACAAAGTGTTAGAATTTACTTATCCATATCATTTGATAAAAGATGTAAATACTCACGTTTTAGACACAAGAGCAGAATATAATTCTCTACGAACCAGGTTCAAACATTTGGAAATCTGATATCACCAAAATCTATTAAGTTGCAACTTTAAGTCAACTGTGTTCCAAACAATCAAAGGTTTACCAGAGCAATTGTTCTATCTATAGGTTTCACAGGAATTTGTTGTGCAGTGTGAATGCCACATGGCCAAATCTGCATTGTAATCCGAGTTTCGAACTGTACTACACTGATCCAAGAGTCCAAATGTGTTGATGACAAATGGCTTCCTTGCTCCAAACTTCTGTGCATAGTTCCTCTGTAATGTTTGCACAGTGCCAGCTGAATCTTGCTAAATCACACAAGTCCAGTGTTTAGGTTGTTTTGCTCAAGTATTCATGAGTCCACGCTACACAGCCACAAATTCCTCCACAGTCCACAATCTTTAAAGCTGGTCAAACCTGTTAAAGAAAAAATTTACATAACACAAACACACGTAACATTTCAGGTGTACACTCCATGATATCCAACAGTATTACGGAATCCTCCCAAATATCTGTAGTCTTCTGTTTAGAAGCTATTACAGATGTGTTTTGCAGGGTTCTCAGCTGCTACCTGAGATATTTTTTATAAGCAAGTAAAAATTCTTAAATATCTTTTATAGTTATTGTGCAGGGTGCATTATCATTTTTTACACAACAAGAACACCTCAAATAAATTTAGAGGTTCTTGGTGTCTTGGCAGTGTTGAGCTATTTGACAAACTGCTATAAGATGCACTGTCGTCCTGCTACAGGTCCAAATGTCAGCCATTGGACAGTTAACAAAAGAGGTGTGACGCAAGTGACTCCAAACTTAGGGTGGAAAGCCACTTATAGTTCATCTTGAGAATGAGTTAAAGAATGGCATGAGGAAAAGTATGGCAAAGGTTTAAGGATTGAAAACAAATGTCAGTAGCCAACAACAGAAGCCATAATGAAGTAATGTAACTGTCCACAAAACCGTAGTCAAGTTCTGCAGACTATGACTGGCTCACGAAGTGCATTTAAATGTAATAATTAAGGTACATGAAATGTGCTTCGTCTCATACTTACACCGACTGTTTCAGTCCAACCCCACCTACTTTGTAACTATGAAAAATGCTTGCCAAGACAAGTCAGTGAACGGAGGCGGGTGTCCATCTGATGCCAAAGTGATGTCATAATCCCTCTAGATAGGTACTGACATTGTTACTTAGGGAGGGACCAGAGTGGGCTGCAGAGTGAATTTCAAACGCAAAGTGACATTATCAAGGAGCATTAAAACTTCAATCTGCTGTGATGTAGTTTGACACTAGAAGACCATTTCCACGTTCATCTGCCGGAGAGGGAAGTTTCTGAGTATTTTGTGACATCACAGCCAGTGTGGAAACAAATGGTAGACCAAAATACGAGTCCAGAGTACATATGATAAACAGACTTTTCAGTGAAATAGGAGACATCTTGTGTGTTCGTAATTAAATCATGTTAATGATGATGATCATGATGCCTGGTTAGAAGGCAGACAGTGCTGGTAAGCAATTATTGAGTTACCCAGACTCTGAAAACTATTAAAATATATCTTTTGATACAGTTTGTTGGCTCCTGCTACTTGTAATATTTCCGAAGATGACATTAATGCAGCTATTTAGACACATTCAAATGTAAACCAGTTCACGATTAGAGGCAAGTGTATCCATTGTCCAAGGTCCAAAAATGAGTCAAAAGCAGAACTAGAGGAAAACATTTATGAAAGCACTGTCCTCAGCTGTGCCAAGTAACATACTGGGGATTGTCTATTACCAACAGTAACTACATATTGCTGGTTTATGCCATTATCTTTTAAGAATGAATCTCTGCAACATAATATACATGGAAAAATAATTCAGTTTAAAAGCTTATTAGTCTATTATTAGACTATTTATCCATTAAAAAGCTGATCAGACATCTTTCTGTGAACTGTCAGGATGTAAAAGGAGATCCACAAACTTGAGAATGTGAAGCATCATCATTTTGTCTCGACAGTGACAAAAAGTGGAAAAGGGGCAACAGAGACAGGCTGTAAATTCCAGTATGAGCTTCATCCATGCAATTTAGCTTGCATCTAATTCCTGTACTCCACAGGGGTGTGGGGCATAAATATAACTAATAAATCTGAAAGCTAGTGCGTTGAGACTCTGGAAGAAGAACCTGGACCTTAAGAACTCTTCTTGTCAGAGAAGTACTGCTTATGCAGGTTTAGGATTTTTATTCTTTGTTTTTTTTTAAAAAAACAAAACAAAACAGCATTGCCCACTGACTTTTGTATGTTACACAATAGTCTACAAGACAAGAAGTAAAAATAATTTGTCACTTTGACCCGTCTGAGGGGGTGATCTTGTTCTTACAAGTAAGAACTGACATTTTCATCCACAGACAGAACTGTAATACATATTTGTTTTAGTTTGTGGTGGATGTTATGATCTCACACCTGAGCACTACATATGATTACACACATCTAACTTAGATCCTTGCCAATCCTGCAAAGGTACATAGTGTGACTATGGACTTAGATCCAGAAACAAGTTTAAGCCAGTTCCTTCAGCAAAGACTGTGTTCAACTCTGTAGAGCTGTGTAGTCCCCAGAAGTCCACAACTAAAAAGACTACGTTTACATGCAGGTCTGTGAAGGGAGAATCTGCCAATCTCACTGGACATAAACTGCTTTCTAATTAACGTCTACACAGCTGTTGTTTATACTGTAGCCAACTGAAGGAATGACATTATGGTCATCTTATTTACTTACCAACATCTGCCACCAAACATTTAATAAAAGGCCAGCAGGTACAATCTGAAACAGTTTTGCACAGGAGCTGTATTTTACAGCAATGTAAATAACAAAAGTGAGTTGAAACACTTGTGTTCAACAACACAGGATTAAAATGAAATACAAAAAACCCCAACCAGGCCACTGTTAAAGTAGCTCAGTGGCAAGAGGGTTGTCAATTTAAAAACAAAATCCAGCCTCTGAGCAGGGGGCAACACTAACTGTAGGTGTAGTTTCTTTCAATATACTGGACTGCATGTAAACGTAGTCAATAATCCCAGGCTCAAAAACATGCACACAAGACACACTAATGTTAACTGTGTGTCAGTGACAGGCTGAGAATGTGATACGAGCAGAATGTGTTCGTAAGGACCACTTGATAAACCTACAACCACACACTTCACCACAGGCTGTCTTAAAGGTTCTATGTGTAGTATTTCTGCTTTCCTGAAGCACGGCTGTAAAAACAGAGTTACTTCATGAAACATGGTCAACAACTTTTCTCTCTCACACAGAGTGCAGTGTTCGAATGGAACCACAAAGTTGCATTTTAATAATATAAAATAAATTGAGCCTCCTGTACAATTTAGTCGGTAAGTGCTGGGTGCTGTCTGATCTATAGACATCTGCGCAGATGCTAAATGTCTTACCAGTGCCATTCTGCACTTTTTATGTCTCTGCTTAATTACCTCTTTGGAATATAATAAACTTATAAAGTTTTTTAATTGGGGGGTACCTGCTTGTAACAAGTGTCGGCTAGTTGACTTAATTTGATTGGAAGAAAATAAAAGGACGAGATGGAGCATTTAAAGTGAGCGTCCACTTCAGGCAGGGCAACGCCCTGTGTTTTTTTATTTATTTATTTATTTTATAATTGCATTATATGCATCACTGAAGGAAAAAGGTCAGGATTGTGGCAGAGATAACACATAGACCCTTTAAGGCTTAATTGGGCGGATGTATCCACATCATTTCATCTGAGCAAACAACCACCTGGTTTGCTTTTAGAACCTAAGGTTCGTTTTCGACTTTTAGGAATAAACGTTAAAGGTTTGTCCTGATGGAACCAATTTATCTTTATTATAGTACATGCTTTGACTGCAAATGTATGGCACAAAACACAGCCATAGAAAGTTGAGAAAAATGTTACAATCATCACTTCACGACGACTCACAGAGCATAATACATCTAGAAAAGAAAATCGTACATGGGTCAGAAAGAACTAACCGGTCAGTTGATGACCTACCTTTCCATACTACTGACAATACAAAATAAAAAATGAAAATATTGACTTTGTCATAAAATGAGCAAATTGTCAGGCTAAAATGTAGCAACAATTTAAACTTAAATACAGGAAATACGACTCAACATGTTCGTTTTGGAGAATCTATACAAATGTTGCTGCTGGGAGCATCAAAGAGCAGCGTTTAAAAACGGGGTTTCTTAGTAGGACCATCAAACTCCTCACGGACCCTGCCATAACCGGGGTTACCAGGACCCATCCCCCTAGGACCACCCTGGGCAAAGCGCTCATTGCGCTGTGGGGGTCAATTTGCCACGGAGGTGGATAGAAGGGTGGGGGAATAAGGTATGGGAGTGGGTCAGTGCGCAAGCACACAGTTCATGTCCATATGGAGGTGTACAAAAAGGTATGGAAATAGAGGTGGTTTGTTTTATATCGTGAGCAGATTTACAAAACAACCAGCAGGAGACACATCCGAAGAAACCGTTCGTTCCAATATGAAGGTCCACAGGTGCCACAGGTTACATACGGAAAAGGAAGAGAGGGTAATGCTTTCGTTAGTCAGTGCCTACCTAGTATGGTCTCTCCAGTGCATACCAACACTACAGTCCTTACTGGTCATCAGGTGGAGCATTTCGTAAATGCTGACCATGCTCACCTCTTCATCTTCATGATCATTAAATACGGCAACAGATAAATGTCCAAACCTCTTGATAGAGGTATTTGCTAAATGTATATTATGTATATATGTAGAAATATATAGATTACAGATAAAGGATGAAGACAAATAGAAGCATTTTTTGATAACTTTTTTTTTGGCGGAATTCATGTTTCCTTTGAATTTTAGGGGAAACAAAACTATGAAATTAGGTGCCACCATAACAAACTCTGAAATAATGAGTTCATAAGTTTCCAGAACAGACCTGGCACCACAGGGATAAAAGGTAAATGCTTAACTAATGGTCCCATATGTGACCAGAATCTCAAGTACAGGGACTGCATCAGAAATATATATGTAGAATATTGGCACAATAAAATGTCAATATTGCACAAGAAATTCAGCTCAACCATTTTTGTAACTAAAAACAATTTGTTCATCAATATGCACTTTATATGTCAGTTCAGACAAGTTCTGTGGAACTAGAACAGAGTGAGAAGGAGTGAACGACTGAGGAGCCAAAATCCAAGAAAGGAGTTAGGCTTCAATTTACAACATGAGGTTTCAATGGATCAATTAACCTAAGAAAAGAACAGAATGTGTACAACTGTAGAATGTATGGAACTGGAAATGTTCAGCCACATCATTATCAGATACTTTCACTGGGCTTCACTTTCAGGTGCGACTATAAAATCGCAGTGTGTCAAGATGCACACTTCATGCAACTGAATGATTTGTGAAACTGTTACATTGCCGTCAACATTGCTGAGAAGCTTGAACCTGAAAACCAAGTCTATATAAATCCATAACAAAGTCTTTTCAAAAATCACTTTAAAAGGAATATTGTATTTTAAATCCAAAGCAACACTAAAGAATTAAGCCAAATAAATATTAGCATGAGCCTGCTATGTCAGAAACTCCAAATGTATAGCACACTATCTTTCAAATACAAAACCTAGTTCAATAAGTTGTAACATATATAAGCTTTTATATAGAAAAAGGTTGTTATGAAGTTTTCTGGAAATGCTTTTCATTCAGGCACCATGATGTTAACAAGCATTTAGCCGCTCTTACAGTCGACTGTAACACAAGAATAAACCTAACATTGGTGCTACAATTCTGTCCAGAAGCACGGATCTCCGGCTTGGTCCACTATTCACCAATATCATCCTAAACACACAGTCACAAGGCTATGCCTGCCCCCATCAAGTAATCCTGCTGTAATATGCAATTTGGACTATTTTGTTTAAGATGAATGTCTTATACCATCAGCCTGCACTAAAACCATTATAAATGCTCAGTTACAAAAAAGAGATTGATGAGAAGGTTTAAGTTGCTGGTCCTGAAGAGGAACTACACCCCCACTGCAGTTCTCTGTCTTCTTTAAACAGGATTTCACACTGCCACCCAAAAAAACACATAGCCATTCATATACAACTTAATTTCTCATCATGACACATGATGCACGAAAACTGCTAGCACAGTATGAAAAAAGGGATTTAAAACTGGATAAGCACACTGTCAACAGTTGAGGGAAAAACACTGGTAGATGCCATTCTGCTTCCGGTCAAGAAGAAGTGCCTGTCCAGCTCACATGAGACAGGGCTTGCAATGCCAGTCCACTACACAAACACTGTGATAAAAGTGAGAAGAGCCACTGAAGTCTGTCTACAGCACACTGGAGAGCAGTTTCTTTTGATTTAGTGCAGGCTGACGGTTTCATTGCTGGAACGCAGTAAGACTCGGGTGAAGATAACTGAGGGGGCTTGGCTTGCCATTGAAAAAAACCCTATCAAGCAGGCAGCGTATCTGTCACATTCAACAACAGGCAAGCCACTCGGAAACGGCTGTGAGACAAATCATTCATATTCTCCCATCTTGCTCGGCCAGCTGGCTTTTCTATTTAAAATCAGCTGGTAGGCTTTCCAACACAAAGGAAAGCCAAGCACAAACTACATCAACTACTGATCTTCCCAAAAGTGGGATACGTTACCATTTCGTTGCCCATCAAGCCTCCTGAGGATGGTCCCATTCCCTGCTGTCCCTCAAAGCCCATTCCACCCATGGGGAACTTCTGGTTGGATGCACCAAAGGGCATATCTGACAGAAACAACATCACAGGTCAAGTAGATATACTGCATGTCAGACAAACCCCTGATGGAGCTTCTTGATAGCTGTATATTAAAGATGAAACGGTTACCGGTTTCACACTATATCACGGTATAAAATGCCCTGCGGTTAGTATTACCATTTAAATTTGAATTATCATTATAACCATGGTTAATTATTGTGGTTAATTGGACTCACGTTAGGTTCTGTACAGCATCAACCACCAACAGTCACCCAGCATGTTAGGTAAGCAACGTGGGTTTGTTATGCGCCAGTCAAAAACATGGCATAGGGCAGTGACAGCGCTGGAGATTTTTCACCCCTCTAAAAACTTTACACTTTGTTTGGAGTGATGTCACATGACCACAAAGCGCGCACACAGACTCAGGAGAGAGAGTGAGCTATAGCCACTGAGCCTCCGTGTGAGATGCACTGGTCGGTGATTGTGTGATTTTAAAAAGGGCTGCAGCTCACTGTCCTCCCCAGCACAGCATGGCTGCGATGTTTCTGGTTTAACAGCACCATGTTGGACAGGTGACAGTAGTGTCTACAGTCTGTGTCTGAAAGACGTCAAAGCAGGGGGGAAAAATGCTGATGCCGATAGGTGTGTATTTATAAGCAAAGTCACTTGGTGAAATGATTTCAGGTTGTTTTATTACCTTTTGAACATTTTCAGCACATTTTAACAATACCGTGAACATACTGATAACCGTGATGATTTTGGTCTCTATAATCATGATACTAAATTTCTATACCGTTTCATTTCTAATGTATATATGTAATATATCAGTATGTTATTTCAAACTCCTGTAAATGTCATCACTGATGTATATGGGATGGTTAATACATAGCATTGTATTGCCCAAGAAAACAATAGAGAAAAATAGATAACTTACCTCCCATGCCCATAGCTCCGCCGGCACCCATTCTCATTTCCCTGTCCCTCTGTAACAAAAGACAAAAACAAGAGAATAATGAATTAACCAATAAAATACTGATGAATTATCTCACATCATTACATATATGTACTTTTTTATATCCTTATAGTGTTGAAGTTTAACTCACATCCATGAAGTTGCCCATCCTGTAGTTCTCCTCACGCTGACGGCGCATCTGTTCTTCCATCTCCCTCTTACGAAGCATCTCCTCCTCCCTCCTGCGTCGCTCTTCCTCTTGTCTGTTTAAAAACACAAAACACTCAGTCAATTGATCCAGGTTGAGATCCAATCTGATTTAATCTAATTTTGACTTGAGGCTTTGAGAATTCTAACATACAAATACCTGAGCTGCATCTCCTTCCTCTTCTGCATTTCCTGACTGTGCAGCTCCTCCATGCGCCGCAGTTCCTCCTGTCGCCTCAACAAATCTGCAAGGACACATGAAACAAACTAATTTAATAGTAGTTCTTCATCAATGAGCTACTCCACATCCTATCACTGAATCTTTCCTGGTGATATGGACTTATTTTCTTTTTACTGAACAACACTACCACTATACTTGCCTTGTCGGAGTAGATTGGCCTGGTGCTCGTGGTAAGCGTCCTCCATCTCACTCTCTAGCTTCTCACGGGCCTCCCGCATGTTCTTCTCCACCTGCTGCCTCTGCTGCTTCTCCATTTCGTCGAGCGACTTCCACCGCTTAGAGTACTCAAACTCAAAAGTGCCTGGACGAGCGAAGCGAGGAGGTTCCTCCCGCTCTCTGTAGATACAAGACACAATACATGAAGCTTTATTACATGCAGTTTTTCCCCCATGAGCATTAAAGGCACAGAATGAGTCGGCCGGGTGGAGTCGTGACAGATGAAATAGATAGAATAAATATAGATGGTATTGGTATCAGTGTTCATTGTCAGGCATGGTACTACCCCCTACTGTGCTTGACTCAAACATCAACATCTGCATCTCCACACAGAATATTGATCTCTAACAGCTGCAATCCCTGAACCACCCCACCCTCCCCCGCCAACCACATCACACCATCTGCTTCTCACAAAACAATGACTTGGAGAAGCAGTGGGTGAGAATGAAGACTGTATTCAACTCAAAACCAAAATAGTTCTATTTAAATTATATGGCAGTGAAAGGCTTACGCTTGATATCTGGGGTTTTTCTGTGCCAATTTCTCTGGAAGACCATCTTCATCATCAAACTGTTCCAGAGGCTCAACAATAACAGGCCTTGGTGACCTAAGAGGGGTGAAAAAAAAAGACAAATAAGCAAGGGTTTCAAGCATAACCATAGACGTGTATTGGAACATTATGTACAATGCAAAACTGTGCCTTTTGAACTTTATCTTTACTTACGTGGTGAGCAGGAAAACGCCCTCGTTGCACCGGTCTAGGGCCTTTCTGGCTGCAGGTTTGGAGGCAAACTCAACAATGCCCTTGCCTGTGGAACGCCCACGATCATCTACAATGACAATGGCCCTCTCCACCATTCCAAACTGTGAGAAAGCTTCTTCTAGGAGCTCATTGGAGACGAATGGTGACAGGTTCTTTACAGACAAGGCTGCAGAGTGTGTGGCGAACCGGACACGCAGAGGTCTACCTCTCATTGGCGTATCATCCAGCTCTGCCTTTGCTATCTCTGCAAGTGCACGAGACTCCTGCAAGAAAATGTACCATGTATTTGTCTTAATCCCAACATTGTTATAGTATTATTGCAGTATTTATCAGCACCACGAGTACATTATATTTAAAAATTAGATGTCTTACCAATCGGATGAAACCAAAGCCTTTGCCTTTGTTGATGAAGACTTCACTGGGCTCTCCATATTTAGCAAAGAGCTTTTTAAAATGCTCCTCTGTGATGTCGCTGGGCAGGTTACCAATGAACAGGCGACACCGCTGTGTGTATGTCTTCTCGCCGGGTTTCAGCAGCATGGACAGCGTTGCTCTAAACCCCTCCTGATTGACAATTATAATACGGATTAAAACTCTAAAGTGGTAGACTAAAATCATACAATCATACAGGAAACTTGCGTGCAGAAAATTCACTTAAGAACATAAGTTCATACACTTCAACTAGTTGTATAACATGCTAACGTTCATTCATGTCACCATCCAACCGCCCATCCCCCATACACTGTACATGCTCGGAGACGAAAACAAACTTGACCTATATTTTCTGGAGTTAATTTCAGGCATGCTAGAGTACGCAACATTAATGGAGTATTTAATTAAAATTTGGCGTGAACTTAACTTTGTTTGGGTGTCCAGTTTGGCATTTATATAACTGTAAGGACTTTGGACAAGATGGCGGACGACTAAAGCGACTAAATTATAGTGCGCGCGATTTTTATCACGGCTTGTACCGTCATAGGTTGTAGCAGGCGGCTGAGCTAGAAATACGTTATCATGGCGAGAATGCTACATAACTCCACCCACTCGGGCTTGACAATATTTCAAATCGAACGCACTCTTAGCCGTGCTAACTGAGCTAGCACAAGCTAACAACAATGACCATTGACGCCATTAAGGCCGGTAGAAAATGTTACAAAGACACCACCCACCTGTGCCTGACCCTCGTCTGACTCTGGTTTGGCTGTGTTCATGGCCTTTTTCTCTGGTTCCTCTTTAGGCTTCATGGCGCCAGGCCCTGTCCTCTGGCCTTGTTGGAAGCCTGTCTTCTGGCCTTGTTGAAGACCTGTCTTCTGGCCTTGTTGGGGGCCTGTCTTCTGGCCCTGCTGTGGCCCGGCCTTTGGGCTCGGGTGTGGAGGCTGCTTTTGCTGCTGTCCGTTAGCGTTTCCTACCGGTGACTTCAGTTGCTGGTTCTGGTTCTGATTCTTGTTTGCCTGATTCGGTTGAGGGGAGGTCATGTTAGGTTTCGGCGGTGGGGACTGAATCTTCGGTTGAGGCACTGGAGTTGTCGGTTTCTGTTGCTGTACCGGTTTCTGCTGCTGCTGCATCGGGCCCTTCATCGTGAGAGCGGGGCCTGGGCTCGGTGGAGGAATGATAGGCAACGACTGGGTCTGTTGTGGCTTATGGGGAGTCGTCTGTGGTCCCTGATTAGGCGGTTTGTTGAAGTTGTTATTTGGTCCCCTCCGATTTTGGTTCTGATTTTGAAATGGATGATTCCTGAAATTCGGGTTTCCCATTACTCCACCCCGCATCGGGCCGCCAGGCCCACCGCCTCTGCGTTGCTGGAAATGATTCATCCCAAGTCCGCCGCGATTATTGTTAAATCGAGACATTGATTCTTATTTTAGCGAAAACTATTATTAAAATACCAAATACGTTATAGGTCTGCTGCGTCGCAATCACCTCCTGCCGGTATTCGCAGGTCGAACTTCTCAAAATGGCGACTAACGGTTGAGTAGAAAAGGGTCTTTCTTTCTCCGACACAGTAAGAACCTCCCTGCCGCGTTCATTGGTCCGCTCCTCGGCAGGAGGAGTCACAAGAGCCGGGCAGCCATTCTGTGCAAGCCTATTTGCTTTTAATCTTAAATGGGAGTGGGCGACGGCAGAAAATTTGTTTCCACCCATCACCAAATAATATCAGATTATATAGATATTTACAGTGACATGGTCGGACTAACCCCCCTGTTGTTGGGCCCCTATTGACCTCCAATGTACTATACAGTTTCATTATTTCTCTAGGCACCCAGAAACCAACCAGCACTCTGAGCTGCAGTGATTTATTGATTAATGCCAAACAATCACTGGTACCAAACCTGGTAAATATAATTGCCCACTTTTGTATGATAGTAAACTCGACAATACAAGTGACAAGCATCAGAATAACATTACATGGGCTAAATGGAATAGTGATGGCTCTTTTCTTGTACACACTAAACAATGAATCATTAAAGAAAATAATAGTCTAATCTATTGATAATGAAAGTGATTGCTGATTGCAGCCTTAAAGTTCTCCTATGATGAAATATTACTACAATACCCAGTTAAATATTTAACAAATAGGAAAAATGAAAGCCCTTTGCTAAAGTGACGCTTCACTACATTGGAGCCCAACATAAACTAATAACAATTTATAATATGATAATTGAGGTCTTAAAACTAGATTCGGGGCTTTTGGGGTCCCTGGGCAGTTGCTTGCTTTGCCCAGCTGGTGCTCCATCCTTGGTCAATGGTGAATGGACATGATTTTACAGATTTCAACTTCCAAAGTGACTAATTTGGAAATTCATTGTTGATGCATTCTGACCATTTCTTCAAAGTTTATCTTCACTGAAGATCAAATTTGAAAAATCTCAATTAACTACATTAAACTCCCGATTCCATCAAAAGCCGAAAAAGTTAACTTTAAAACTTTTTCAGGAATATATTCATAATTATTATTTAATTTCTTAAGTAGCGATTTGGGCTGAACTGTAACCGCTGCACTCTCTGTGATGAAAACAGTCAACAAGTCATTTGTTTTATGACTGCATGTATAGTAAGATGTTTTATGATGATGTTCATCTCTGGTTGTTTTCTATGATACTTGATTTGATTTTTACAAGGGAAGATAGAATTCTTGGTACAAAAAAACATACAAAACAACATACTAACCCTTAGTACCATGGTCACACTTCAATCAAGATTCAGGAAAACTGAACATCCTTTTCAACTTTATTTATGAATTCGATCAATTCCTTTCATCAATATACATTATGGCAAAAAAAAGCCAAAAAAATGGCTTCACAGCAATTTCTCTGTTATTTGATGATACAATGTTGAAGTGGAACCAAAGAACTACTTGTTTTTGATGTAAAATTTAAATTTTGAAATAGGATTCACCTTATTTGGGATTTATATAACAATGACTTGTTTCTATCTCTGTCAGTTCAGTTAAAGGATTGATCAGACTCTTTTCCATTAGAAGGCACTTGTGTTTGTTGAATTGTAAATTTCATACACAGGTTTATGTTTTATTCTCCTTCATTTTCCTTCTTTCACCAACTTAATGTTGTCTGATATATATCCAGCTACACAAAATGAAAGACACTCAACTCAGATGGATGTTTTTTTTGTCATTTATTTCTCATACAGGTGTTTTGGAAACAAAATAAGTGGAGAGACCATCAGTCTCGCCTCAACATGTTTACTTAATGCTCATCATTATAAACAGACACAAAAAAGGATGAGATGACAACAGTGACAAAACACAACAAACATAAGTCCAATAAAGAAAAAAAAACCACACATGTAAAAAGTTTAACCGATGACAACATACAACCTGGGAGAAAACACACCAGACAGTGCGACGCCGTCACACACAGGGACATTCTTGGAATAATGGGGAAAAAAAACGTGAAGGTGTCAAAGAGGAGGAAAATAAAAAGAACACAGGGCTGCATCAGAGATTTAAGTGACGGGAAAATATCAAAGGACTCGAGGAGTTAAAAGAGACATTCATTGATTTATCAACAGCAATCAAAACGATGTCTTTCATCCTTTTTCACCGTTTTTTTGTTTTTGTTTTAAAAATCAGGTTTGAAAACAGCAAAGTAAAACAGGTAATCATGAGGAGAGCAAAATTAACATTCACAAAGGAAAACGCAGAACACCTGATAATATATTTTTAAGCACACATGACTCCTCAGAGTTACACTCCTATGTGAAAGGATCACAAGTTGTTTATGATTAACTTTTTTTTTTTAATTTGTAAAATCACCCTTCAGTTATGTTGGTACTGCTTCTTGCCAAAGTCCTCCCAGTGTATAGCCATTTTCTTTAAAGAAGTGAACTACAATAGTGTTGGGTTTAACTTTTAATCTGACCTTTTATGTTCTATTAGTGGGTTACAGTAAGTTGCCAAAGGAGGGAGCTGGTGAGGGAATATTTTCTTACATTTTCTTGGAAATAAATGGTCTGTGCTTGTTTTAAACTCTATTTACGACCTGCTTTGGTTTCATGGAAGTAGCAGGTTTCTCCAGAGTTTAAAACAACCAAAACTCCTGACAATGAACTGGGAGTAGTGGGGGAGGAGGCTGTTTCATGGGGTGGAAAGAGTAAAACTTGAATGTTGAAATGTTTAAAGAGGAAGTGTCGGTGGGAGGAACAGTGAAACGACTCATGGTGTCTGTGCGGGTCTGCAACCGTGTGACGCATTGTTTCATGCAACTCATAATGGTCAGTCATTCATCTTTAAACCCATGGAAATCAACAGAGGTACTTTAACATCAGGAATCACATAACCAAAGCAGAAAGGGACGTCTACCATGCAGGTGTGGAAGTTTAGAGGGAAAAAAAAAAAAAAAAAACAGCACAGGGTGGCAAATGCATCAAGTGATTAGTTTTCTTTTATTTCAACTGGATTTTCTTCACACAGTTCAAGATATTTTATCACACTCATTAAAAAACGTTATGTGAGGCCCCTGAGGATGTTGACACTTCAGTAAAAGGGGCCTCGTAGTTGAGCAATCAAGATTCAAGACCCAGACAGGCTGCAGCGCACTGTCACTGGGTGGTAGGCGGCGGAATGAAACGGATGCGTTGGTGGTAAACCAGCTGCTCCAGCTTTTAAAACCAGCACTCACTGCACCTGAGTGGGACTCAGATCTGGAGTGAATCTGCTGCCAGGTGAAATTTACTCGCCTGATGTTGCAAAAATGAGGAGGGGGATAGGAAATAGCATGGGGTACGGTTGAAAACATAAACTGTGGGAGCTCTAGCATGGTTAGTGGCCCAACAACAGCAGTGGACAAAGCTGTGAATTATCCAGCATTTTACTGTCATTAACCTCTGTCACTGTCCTTTCACTCACTGCAGCACCTCCTCTATGCTGTGCAATTATAAAGCAGGCCTATAAGGAAACAGTATTTCCTGAATGAGAGGTCACTCCCATCTTTTCCATATAGAAATGAATGGGAAGCAAAATCTGGTCTGACTGCGCCTTCCTTCAGCTAGGTGTTAACCCACTTATCCGATTTTGTCTTAATTTGTTTTCTCCACTAAATGTCTCAAAGTGACACAGTGATGCAAGAGGGAAAGGCGTGGCAGAGGAAGCGATGGAGGATGCGACAGCTGAAAAAGGTTAAGATGAAGCAAAATGAGGTAAAAGTGGAGAAAGACAGGTTCAGGTGGAGGCGACAGACAGGTTGTTTAAACAAAACCAAAGGGAATGTTTTGTGTGAATCAGTGTTTCTCCCTCCGAAGGCTAAGACTTGTGAGTGCGACCACTTGGTTATGTTGTTATCAAATCAGTGTGTTGGATTGGACTGCATGAGAAGCACATGTTTTGTTTAGCAATGTGGATCAAATCAGTGTTATAAGATGTGTGTGTGTGTGTGTGTGTGTGTGTGTGTGTGTGTGTGTGTGTTCATGCGTGTTATTTTGTGTGTGTGTGTGTGGAAGAGGGGGTGTTCATGGCTGTTTCCTGTGGGAGAATGGCAGATCAGGGGTGAGAGGTCAGTGTCTCAGGGGGTCACAGTGGGGATGGGGTGAGGTCAGATTCGGGGCAAATGCTTCCCGATAAATTCCTTTACAGCCGCCATCTCCTGCAAGAGAGAGAAGTAGATGTTGGTACAATGAACAAATCTAACTAAAACAAGACTATGTCAAAACCTAGTGCACGGCTGGACCGCGTGTGAGGATGTAGCTAAAAACTGTTGTAGACCCGCTGTAAAAAAAAAACTTGACATCGCATCAATTTCTTTCAGCCTAGTGTCGCCTGGTTCAGCCCTTTATCTACTCTCTTCTCTCCTCCTCTCTGTGCTCACATACACAGTGTTGTAATACAGCTGAATTCCCAAAGCTCTTCTCATTTAAATGTTTTTCTGTTTCTGTTGTTGAACAAGAGGCTTCTCTCCCACCTGCCTGTGTGTGTCTGCCCGTCTGTCTCGCTCTCTGTTTAGACACTCAGAGATTTGTTGATTTATTATTTGAAGGTGTCAGTACGTTGCACCCCTGCTGGCGACTTTCTTCTATGGAAACTAGCTAAGGTTGGTCAAAAAAAGTTGCTAGATTTGTCACTCTATCGTTTTTATTCCTCTGCGCAGCCGACAGCCAGAGCTAGAGCCGTTTTGTTTTCTGGTTGTCCATCCCAACCTCGTGGAAACAATACCTCAGTAATGCCTTGATGGAAGAGAAACAAATTTGGCACAAACATCCACTAGGACTCAGGGATGAACTGATTAGATTTTGATGGTCAAAGGTCGAGGTCATGATGACCTCACACAACACTTTTTAGCCATAACTCAAGAATTCACACAGCAATTATTTCTAAATTTCACACAAAGGGTTCATATATTATAAGACTCTGGATAAACAGAGCCTAGAGAATATAGAGTGGCAAAGTAGTAAGAATTATTTTGGCCGTCCAGATTTCTGGAAGTAACTCTCCTGCTGAATTCGGTACAACAGATGAGCAACTGCAACAGAAAATATCTTTTTTTTTTTTTTTTTTTTTTAATTTTGATACAAGTCCTGCAAACATTAAAAAAACGTGATGAGAGAAATAATCCGAGACTCTCATGGTGCATTTTCTTAAGAAATAATTGAATTAATCAGTAACCGGCTGCAGCTCCAAAACTGTGGAACCTGCTGCCACCCGACATCAGATGTGCTCCTTCAATCTCCATTTTTAAATCTAAGACATATTTATATTCACTGGCCTTTTAGCTCACTACCCTCCTAGTCCACTGTCATGTTCATATTGATCACTTGCCTTTTGCTGTCCACGTGTTTGTTATAATACTTATATGTCTCTTATGTATTGTATATGTATTTGCTGCACTTATTTATTTGAATTGCTCTTTGTACAGCACTTCGGTCAGCTCAAGCTGTGTTTAAATGTGCTATAGAAATAAAGTTGACTTCATCTGACTTGAACTGAAATGAAAACTAGCGACAACAATAGAAATCTTAACCCTAACCCTAGTATTGTTTAATTAGCCTGACATGAAAACATTATTGTGGATACTTGTCGTTTTTCCACACGTGAACAATGTTGTGTTCACTAATGCCACTGTGAGGATATCCTTGAAAGAAAACCTTGAAATGGGAATTTACAGTGAATGAAAAATTATACTTCTGGCACCATCTCGTCCCACTTTGGCAGCTCTACATGGTCGAGTCTACCAGCATTACTGAAAACATTTAAACCTACCTACAGCAACGTTTCAGAGCTTCTCTAAATCACAGTGGATGTAAATATATTCAGCAGGATAAATCCACACATGCAGAACAATGGTGGGCCAGTACCTGAGGACAGGAGCTGTGAAGGAGCCCTGGGTAGGTTTTCAAGGTGACGTTGTCAGGGTTAACTATGACTTTGAGTTTTTCTGACGTCATGACACTGAACGGCACGGGGATCATTGGGTCCATCTCACCGTGGCACTGCAAGATCGGGAGGTTCTTGTTGCCGCTCGATGCCTGCGGGACAGACACGACAGAGAAAATGGTTTTTGTTTTGGTTTTGCTTTGGTCAATCTGCAGTGTGTGGAAATATTTGAATACATAAAAATGAAAGCAGCACATCATGAACCATGACCCATGAAACTTCTCTCCAGTAAAACTGTCACTGTACCAATGGGAAACTCTTGTGAAGTGGTAGCCAGCAACTGAGGGCGACAACACCAGCCAACTGATGCTGGCAGGTCAAGGCGGTATACAAGGACAAGGCTCCACCCTAAGGATGAATGGAGGAAATAAACAAAGAGAAACAGGAAACAAACTTTATCACAAACATTGTGTCTGTAAATATGACTCTTACAGAATATAAAACAAAGCTAAGGTGTAAAACCATACCTGAGAGAAGCCACCGAGCATTATACGGTTTGGGGGGATCCCATTTTTGGCCTCATGTTCGATTAAGGCCTTGACTGAAACAAAGCAAGAAAGACTGTGTTATTCATACATATGTCTTTATTTAAACTCGAAGATCACTGGGGGCCACTGAGCCCTCATTTACAATGATGTCAAGTAGATAAAAATACTAGTTGAAAAAAGGACATTAATTAAAACAAATGTATAAATACAATTAATGGATAATGTAATGACAAGAATCAGTTAAAACAGGTACAAACAGAAGTGAAAAGATCAGAGATTAAGAATCTAAAATGATCAAGAGGAACCAACAAATTCATTTTAAAGTGTTTTGTAGTGAGTTCAGGTGGATGTTGCAACGACGCCAAAAGCAGATCTTCCAAGCCTAGTATGAACTCCAGGCACATGGAGCGTGAGCCAGTCATTAGTCCTGCTCTGATGTGGTCCAGTAACCAAACTAACATGGATGTAAGATATGAAGGCAGTTTTTTTTATAAGAGCTTTGTAAATAAACAGATCCATACGCAAATCACATCTCTCAGAGAGAGAGAGGATCATCCAACCTTCAATACAGGATGCAGAGATGAGTGTTATAAGCATCAGCAGGTATGAACCTGAGAGCAGAGTGGTCGACGGCATCAAGGGTCTTTACGGTGTCACTTGGAGCATGTCTGTACAAGATGTCACCATCATCTAAAACTGATTAAGAAGTTGCCTCAATAAGACGCAGGATTTATTCCTAAAGAACAAAGCCAATCTTTTGCCTTCATTTTCTCACCAGATTTGAGACATGATTTTTAAAAGCTAAAAAACTTCTCATCAACCCAGATGCCGATATATTTGTATAGCATAACTCTTTCAATAATCAACAGAGAGACGACACATTATTCACAGATGTTAAGGTACAGTAGCTCGGTGCTAACTTTGTTCAGCGGACAGTCGATATGAGCTATGGTAAATCTCTGTCAGGCTGAACAATAAAGTTTTTCTGGGTTGGGAGTGCATACAGACAAAATGTAGATCAAACAAGAATCTGTTTTATCTTATCTCCCTGTCACTTTTAGGACTGAATTTAAATTTTACTGACCACTGGGTGGTGTCCTAGGCCTTCATTACATCTCTAAAGTAAAGGCTAGAAAATAAAAAGCCTGGGTGCGCATGATATTTTATTTTTATACATGTTCTGATCACTTGACTTATATTCAGCTTACTGACTGATGTTACAGAGTCTGGTCTTGTGAGGTTGTTACCAGACCATCTTGTTTGCTTCTATGTTTGTTTTTTGTTAACAAAACATATGAAATGACACATGCAGCAAAGCGCCGCAGGTCGGCCTCAAACCCATGGCCGCTGCAGTTAGGTCTATGCCTATGTGGTACAAGCTCTACCAGGTGAGCCACCAAAGCGCCCCTGGATATTGATATTTGATGACTTGCTAAACGATCGTATTCATCTGATTTGTTTTGGAGATCAGTTTGAGTGTTTTGATACGATATGTGAATAAATGTAACCAGTAATATAAGACATGAGGAGCTCTTAGCCCCTTTGATTTTTCTCAAAGTAGCTCTCAGACATCTCAGCTAAATTAAGACAGAGTATTACAGCAGCTATTATATGTTGATATCTTCCAATCACATTATCAAGCTGATATATTCGCATATTTCTGACATTATGAGCCTACAGCAATGTCACTCATTCAAAAACATTAAACTCACTGTTTTCTGCTGCCTTCTTGATTCCAGATTCATCCTCTGGGATGTCAGGGCTGAGACCCATGAGATCAAACCTGCGCACATGCAGAGGCGAGCGATTAAGGCACTCAACACATACAATCGTTATATTGTCAATGGCCATATGGGAGCCTACTGTGCTTTCTGGTGAAACAATGGCATCTAGTGTTGAGCTAAAAGGCCACTTCTTTCATCACGCCAACTCACCATGCAGGCATCGTCATCTTCATGTTGAGAGTGACCGGGATTTTGGGCCTGCAAGGAGATAAAATGGAGGGAGAGAAAAGAAAGCATGACAATCAGTGTGGGAGCTCACCAGCAGCCAAGAGCCAAACCGTTGGTGATTGATGTATTCACCCGACCAGGAAGAGTGCTGGATAAACTATTTGTTTAATGTTGCTCTCTCACTGTGGTGGGCAAACTTGGGTTTGGAAAAAAAATGTATAAACTATATATTTGTTAACATGTTAGTTTTGTAATTTACTTCACACAAAGAGAAAGATGTTAGTTTTCCTTCCTCTCTGCTGACAAATGACAGTCTTGGAGGCACAAAATATGACAGGAAGGAGTGGAAATGAAAAGACTTACGCGTGGGGACAGATAAACTTGACGTAAGGCAGCCGGATCGCCGTCAAAGTGTCAGCCCACCCATGCCTGACAGAAAACAAACAGAAAGCAGCTCTTTGTTTCTCATCCAGTTGCAGCAGAATGATGTATTTACAGATCATCCAACCCAAAAATACAGAATTACAACTGAATACAGTGTGTCGCTTGTAAATGAAAATCACTTTAACACAGAGGAAATGCAATTCTGAAATGTTTTCTCTTAAAGTATAATAACACACTTGAGAAAAATGTTTTATCTCCATTATAGAGATTCACTGACACAATAAAACATCTGATCAAGTGAATCAATAGGCTTCAAGTGCTGATTTGAGAACTTTTTAAACCAGACATTTATATTTTGTTATGGAAAATATTTATCTTTCAAAGCTGCTGATGTGGATTCTTTGAATATCAACCAATTTAGAATATCTATCAAATGTCACTTTATTCTGTAAGGATATACTGTAAAAAATAAATGATGATGTTAAAAAACATTCAGAGAAATGGGAAAAATGTATTTGCTGAGTCACAAAAAAATGTAATGCATGATCTTTGTTTAAAGCCTTTGTTTTGTTTTGGTTTCTTATTTATTTATTTATTTAATTATGTGTCTGTGTTCATTATTTGGTTTGTTTAGTGTAACCTACAGTATTAGCTTATGTTTATTATTTTGTCTTCTAGTTATTTATTTCATGTTTTTGTTCAATAAAAAACAAAAGAAAAAAAAAACAGACATTCATGGTGTAGTCAGTGGCGTATAATAAAATTAAACTATATGAATGTGGGCATTAATTACAGTATACACTTCATGTCATGTGTATTAGTTATTGAAATCAAAGAAGCCAAGTGTAAATACGACCAGGCTGTAGCCACAATTAAAAAAAAAATCCTGGTTAGGGTTGTGTCTGTGAGTGAAGATATTTTATTTGAATTGTTGTTAATGTGTGTTGCTTCGATGCAATCAAAATGTTTTGAAAAATCAATAAACATATTTTTAAAAAAGATAAATATTTATACATTTTTCTACGAATTCTTTTTCTTGATAAAGAGAAAATAATAAATAAATGTCTGAACAGACATAAAAATGTTATTATTTCTGTATTGTTTGTGTCTTATTGACATTTATCTGTTATTTTTTGGTTTAATGTGTATGTGTTTTTGGAAAGCGCTAAATAAATAAAGACAGATTATTATTATCATCATCGCTGTTATTTGTAACCAGTTTTCTGTACTTGACAGTTTTCCATACTTGATGCCACACACACTTTGATCAAATCAGAACAAAGTACTGAAGTTCCATGGCCAGCACATGTCATGAAAAATTGTAATATCTTTAGTGTGAAATTCGTTTTCCAAAGTACAAAGAAAAAGAATATATCGATGCACATCTACACTGATATTGTTCAAATATACGTTAAAATAACGGCAATTAATCGATATAGAAAACAGAAATAAAAAGGCTTATTGAGTCTTTGACTGGAGGCTGAATGTACTGATGTTCAACATGAATTCAGACAAGATTAAAACAGTAAATAATCACTCACCCTGAGTCTCCCAACCCATGAAGGAAGATCACCTGTAACAGAAAAAAACACTGGTTAGGAATTTAAATAATCACACACCCACATTAATATTTCTTAACACCTCCCTTCAAATTCCGATACAAAGACATTTAGATATTTCTGATGGTGACCGATCACACCGGACATGAGCTGCTTAAGAAGAAGAAACCTACAGTATGTTAAATCCCATCTTCCACTTTACTGAAAAAAATACTATAAAATCACAGAAATCCTGTTTGAACTTTGAGCCAATTGTACCGGCCAGTGTGTACACAATGTGCTACTGGTAAGTGTGCGCACTTGTTCCAGAACAGAGAAAAACAGGTGCCAATTTCCCGTTCTTGCCAAGATAAGCTCTCACTGCCAGTTTCCACACACGCTCCTCCCTGCAGCGACGCCATGAAAGGGAATAACAACAATGTAGAAAGCTGGCATTTCACTGCTTTTTGGCTGTAAATCAGAGGTCCGTCTGTCTCTCTCTCTGCAGAGATCAAAACAATTTTCTTCCATGTACAGCTTGAGATGAGGTTCAGAGCTGGAACCAGTGGCTGTCAGCTTTGATACTGCTGTTTAACAGATCCATGCAGTGCACTTGAACGCAGCTCCATAAAAGACTTGTTTAATTTTTACATTCACATCCAGCTGACCTTCCACACAATGTGCCTGACTACTTGTTACGCTTCTGCTACAGGTGCAGCTTCTCATATGATTTGTTTATTGAGCCTTGTACATGGTAGACATCACAATCACAAAATAATCATAAGGATTTTCTCTTTTATCAAATTGTCTGAAAATTTGCATTGTATAAAGGAAGTTGGTGCATGCTTCTTTTAACTAACTACTCACTTACTTTTACTACTACATACTAACAACTTACTTTTTTTGCAATTCTATACTTTTTATTATGCTCAGGTACTTTGGATTTTTCTTTTATCTGGTTTTACTTTTGTCTTTAAAACATTTTGTAACTTTGTTAAAGCTAAATAAATAAATTATCATTATAACTTATCATTATTATTATTAGTAGTAGTAGTAGAAGTATTTAAAGGTCCAATCTGTCATCTGTCAAACAATTATTTTGTTTATTAACTGATAATAATCAAACAGGAAATACTCTAACAGCCATTTTTACAGACATTACTGGAAATGATAATAAATACATTTATATTTTAAGACATAAAACTTAAATTTAACTGTTTTTTAACATAACTAGACATTCAGATCAACAATAAAAATGCACGCGGCTGCATTGGTGGAGGCTAATTGTTTCAGGTGAGATGATCAAAAACAATCCAGGAAGTCCAAGTTTAAGAAACAGATCCATGAATTTGATGTTGCCAAAAATCTGCAGAGGTTTATAATACTCTAAGACACTAAGAAATTATGATGCAAGAATCAGCAGGTAAACAAAGCTGTTTTCAGACTGAACATAGTCTTAGTTCATTAAAACCTCCGTCTATCAGTTTGAGTCATACAGCGGGTTTCAATGTTTGTGGTGGGGCAAGATAAATCACGACCCTTTATCTGCACGGTGACAGTCAAGGCTGGGCATCCGCTGAAATTTTTTATATGCATGCAAATAACATAACGACTTATTAAGAGGTCTCACGTGGATGAATATTTTTTCAACAAAAGAAGCTGAAGTTTCTAAATGGTAAATGTCGACTAAACACAGCAGCTGAATAAAATAAAGTGAAACTGGCAATTTAAATTACAAAAAGATTAGTAGTCTGAGCAGAGTTTTGTTGTCATTTTATAAGGTGAACTGCTTAAATAACCCATCACAAGGACACAACTAAAACCTCTGTTTAGTTAGATTATATCATTAGGGTTTTTTTTTTTTTTTTACCATACAAACACTCATTTTGTGATTAAAAAAAGTGAAAAGCAATACAATTTCATTACATCTATGAGCTGTGGGCATTTTTGTGTCAGACCTTCCTCTTAAATACGTCAATTAGAGACACTATTGTGTTAAAAGGAAAATAAAGGGATATTACAACTGAGATACACTCTCAATAAACATACCAGGTCTGGCTGATGAGAATAGATGTAACGCTTTATTTTACAGGTTTATTATTTCCTCACATTTCCTTACAGAAGGAAAACCAACTCTACGCATCAGGTCTGGTTTCCTCCATCTGATGGTTTTCCTTTCTCCCATAAAGGATCTCTGGAGCTCAGCCAGAGTGACCATCAGGTTCTTGGTCGCCTCTCTTAACAAGGTCCTTCTAGTGAAATTAGCATGCTAACTAGCTAGCTCAGGCCTGGTAGGCATGTCTCGTCACTTCCTGATACCGAGTCACTGCAGCGTCCAGTCCGCTGCTCGGAGGACATATTATAAACAGCTGTTAATGCTAACGCTGACTACGTAGCAATAGCAAAATTTACAAATGGCTCCTTTAAAGTATCCCTGAACTTCCCCACCTGTCCTCACCTGCTCTGTGATGATAACATGCTCTGAATATGAGCATCAGTAATGGTATAAGTTAAACAAATTAAACATGTCAGGTTTCACTCACCGCCGCGGTCTCCTTCTCCGTCCCGGACACCGTCACGGCCTCGGCGAGCAGCGGCACAGACATGTTGTTGCCACACATACACTGTAAGAGATGCTGAAGTCAGAGAGAACAGAGGGATCAGAGGTCAGCTGACTGCAGATCGCACAGTGTGACACAAGATAAAACGCTGTCATGTGCAGCAGCGGCCAAACAAAGAGCTTTATTTAAATCTCATACATTTTCTAGCTTTTCTTTTTCAAATTTCCCTTTTTGTTGCCACATGATCTCCAGATCTCCTTAATGTAAAACATGATTCTACTCACATGGCACAAATAACAGGAAATACATTCATATAATTTATTCCCATGGTTGTAGATAGACTAGCAGAAACGTTCTAGAGCATTTATACACAACTACATATCAGTTTACACAAATAATCAGTATACTGCTGATGAATCAGCCCTGGGCTCTGGACTCACTGGATAACATCATATTAAATTAAGGAAGACTTGCTTTCTCTGGTCTCCAGCTCTGCGGATAAGTGAACTGTGCAAGCTCAACAAAGCAGAAAAGAGCATCATCTACACACGGGATGGTAGGGGGGATAATTATTAATAATAATAATAATGATAATAAAACAATAAATCATATTTTTGTTCCCTACTTTTACAGTTTCAGTTGGATTACTTGCTGTTGTCTGACAAAGTCCAGATGAGAGATGACTTTATAAAAATGTTTGAGCTGAGTTCAGTCTGAGTTCAAGTATCACTGGGATTTTTATGCCCCAGGTTTTGCCTCTCAGGCTACATACAGGCTTTGTCTCATTTACACATTGGTGGCTGTTGTAGTCGATCAGAGCTAAAAACTTTCTGTGCATGTGTTTAATAAATTTAACATAATTTTTATTCCTAGTAAATATTCGCCTAAAAGGGAGACAAGGATCTCTACCAGAGTGTTTGCTGTGTAAAGTGACTGTAAGTAGTGTTTGTGCATTAATAATAATAATGTTTTTGTTTGAACATTAGGATATTTTCATTATTGAAAAAAATTATAAAAGTCTAATGTCAAAAGATACAAAAAAAATGCAATTTACAACTTCCCCAGGCCTCAATGATGCTTTCAGTTTGTTTATTTTTTCCAACCAGCAGTGAAAAACCTTAAGTTATTTAATTTACTGTCACATAACAAAGAAAGAAAAACATCAAATCCTAACATCTGAGAAGTTGAAACTAGAAAATGTTAGCATTTTGTGTGAAAAAGGACTAAAATAATTAACTGTTAATCAAAAGACCAGTGACGGGATCGAACCAGCCCATAATGTTCTAACTACACCCGTCTTCGAACACACACACACACACACACACACACACACACACACACACACACACACACACACACACACACACACACACACACACACACACACACACACACACACACACACACACACACACACACACACACACACACACACACACACACACAGCTGTCTTGGCTGCTAAATAGTTGCTGATTAGAGTGAGTCTGATAAACTTGCAGAACATTAGCTTTTGGTTGATATTTGGTGGATTTACACAGACACGGGAAAAGGTTTACTAATTAATTACTGTCTAATTGAGTCACAATTTGTCCACCAGATAGCAAAAAAGCAATATCAGGATTTTCATTTTTCTTTTGTGTTTATGTTACAAAAAAAAAAAGATTTAATGTCATCACATTCAGAATCTCCAAAATCCAGTATTGTTCAGGGTTTATGCTGATTAATTTGACCTATCAACTAACCACTGCAGGTTTAAATACCACTATCAGATTGGCCGAGTCCGTAAATCTTCTTAAAACATACTTTTGTCGGAGAGCTTTTCCTGGTTTTACTTTCCCTTGAATTGTTTTATTTCTCTTAGAATGACTCCGTATTGGTTTTTATACACCTGATAGTTTTAATTGTTTTATCTGTTTTTCTTGTTTGAAATCTATTGATTTTATTGATTACATTTTTTGCTGTCATTGTCAAGTCCTTTATAATGTAGTTTTGGAAAAGTGCAGTATAAATAAAGATTCTTATTATCATTATTATTATTATAATTATTACTACGGAAAGAATGATATTGTTATTTGCTAGTATGATATAAAGTATAAATGCTGGACACAGCAGGGTTCCTTTCAAAGCACAATAATCTCTTGTTCTTGGGTAAAAAAAATGCTCTTTAAATCCAAACCTGACTGGTCACAAAACTCACCGGGATGTATTCAATAAATTCTGAAACCAGCATAATTTATTCAAAACAAGGGACTTACAGACACATGTGATGCAGTGTCGTGTACAGTGGCACCTTTCGTATAGTTACATGTTGTTTTGGAGTCAGCGATGACAATGAGCAGCTCTGTCTGACAGTTACAACTCCAGCTTGTTTCAGTGCAGCTGTTCAACCCGCAAAAAGGAACAACAAAGCTCAACATACTTATAGAGACGAGCACATAATGAACCTGCTGCTGAACCTACAGCAGCGGTCATGAGGTATGTGTTTGTGTGTTTGGCAGGTTTCTGTAGTCAGCAAGTGAGGGGACTCATTAACTAAATGAAACACACCCCCGCCCGCTCTGTAAATCAGCTGTAAGACAGTGAGTCAGCCATCGTACACAAGCATGAGATCAGTTTGTTGTTTTACGGTAAAGCCGGGCGGTAAAAGCCTTTGCTCATTAATGGCCTTTAACTTCCTGATGATGTGAGAAAGGACAAGACAAAGCAGGATGGGCGGGTCAGACGCTGCGCTGCCTGGTTGGTAAAGAGACAATGAGGAGACAGGGGAAATGTCTGAAACATAAAGGTTAATGTGTAAACCTTGAACAGGATTAAGCTCCGCGGGTGTTAAAATTCCACCACTGCCGTTATGTTTGGCACATGACTAATTCCCATTTGAAGGTCACATTCACCCCAAAAATGCATGGAAGTGGACGGTAAATGTGTCAGGGTCCAAAGAGTGGACAAAAGGCATCCTGCATCCTGACCCTTGATGAATGAGTAATAGCTGAATAATAACTGGGCAGGAAAAAGGACTGGGAAACCGTCTCTTTCAGTGCAGGACAAAGTTTTAGAATTAATCTTTTAAACACGAAACTGTATTAGAAAGAAACTTCCACATGTATATTCTTGTACATTTACTCAAGCACTGTTTTATGCTACTTTATACTTGTACTCCACTACATTTCACTGACAGCTGTCATTTTGTTACAAAATATATGATAAACCTGTAAAATACAATGCATTGTTAATTATTAAACCAGTCAGCCCCAACTTTTTGGCTGCTCATAAAAAAAAAATCAGTTTCTAGTTTTGTAGTCTTATCACATTTCAGACGTTTATGAGCTGTTATCAGTTCCAGCAAACAGACATTTCCCCTCTGTACTCAGTTTGCTTCATTGATATAAAAGTTTAAGGATCAAATTAGGGCTGAAATGATTAGGTGATTAATCAACAGAAAATTAATTGGCACATATTTTGAAAAAATGAGAAACATTCTTTAGCTGCAGGCTCTCACATGTGAGGATTTGCTGCTTTTCTTTGTCTTCTGAGTTTTAGACAGTTGGTCGGACAAAATGACATCTAAAGACATCACCTTGGTTTCCGGAAAGCTTCAATAGGTGTTTTTTTCCACTATTTTTACAATTATTTAAATGATTAATCAAAAAAAAAGTAGGTTGTCAGGTAATTAAAGGCAGGACTTATATTTGCGATGGAATATTTTGAAACTGTGATATTGATATTTTAAATTGAAGGATGTGAATATTTCTTCCACCCCTGAATGTTTTCTACCAAACATTTCGAGCTGAGAACAATCCCTCAGTATGAATCTGTTTCAGCAAATGACATGAACAAAATGTGCATCACAAGATGTGCACTCGTCACCAAATTTTAATTCACCATGAAAACCTGTTTTTTGAACAGATGCAATGTAGCTGCACTCTGGCATCTCAGAGGGAACAGACACAGCCTGACGGATACCGTGACTGAAAGCAGACAGAGAAGAAGTGAAACAAAGAAACAGATAACAAGAGAAGATAGAGATGGAGGAGTGCAGGGACACTGAACAATCTGTTCAACCAAGTAGGACAAGCTCTCTAAAAGTGGTAGCATATGCAAAGAGGCAATTTATTACTTTTATAGCCTGTTTTTTTCCACCTGTTCTTGTTGAGGAGATTCATAATGACCTGAAACCCAGAGTACCAGCATAAAACACTGTGTGGGGTTTTCAGAGCACGCTGTAAGAAACAATGGCTCACTCTCTCTGCTTCTGGAAGAGGCCGGTGGTTAAAAATAGTGTCACGCTGCGTACAAGCATCCAGTCCAATTCAGGTCCGGTCTAAAAAAAACAAGTGAAAACAAGGCTTGTTCAAGCATACCAACTGGATTTCATTTATTTCTTGATGCAGTTCCTTTCTGCTTACATCTTCTGGCTGTGCCCTCCTTAAAACACTAAACAGATGCAGTTGCAACCTGTATTCACATTTCCTTGGTTTTTAATGGCTCTCCAGCAGAGACAAACTGTGGATGGAAATGTATGAACTATAGTTTTAGATTTGGGGCATTGAGTTATATTAAGCCTGATGTCAAAGGCTGTGACTAATGATTATTTACACCTCTGTGATTTCCTTTAAATCTCTACTAAAAACTCAATTTTAAAATGACACATTTTTGCTTTATATAACCTTTCTCTGTACTGTCTCTTTTGATTAATTTCGGTCGTCTTTACAAAACCATTCCTCCTCTTGGTTTGTCCTAATCATTTTTATTTTAAAGTTTTGACGTGAAGCAAAGACACTTTGCTGAACAAGGGTATATAATAAAGAAAATTAACAAATCCTCATATTTGAGAAGTTACAACTGGCAAATATTTTTTTTTTTTTATTTGAGAGATAACAGAGAACACTGGGAAAACATTTTGTGGGAGTACAAAGACATACAATTCCTAAAAGACACATGTTACACGTCAATCTAGGAGCTATGCCCGGTTGATATAAACATTGATACTAGAGCTGCAATGATTATTAACAATTTTTAAGAAGAAAATCCAAACAGAATGTCTTTAGATTTTGGTTGACGTTTGAGTTAAACAAGCAATTTGAATATATCACCTTGGGCTGTGGGAAATTATAGCCAATATTTTTCAATATTTTTTGACACTTAATTCAACTACAAATCCATTTATCGATAATGTAAGTAATTATTAGTTACAGCCCTAATTTATACTGCCAGATGATAGTGGGTATCTTCTTTCATTTTGGTTATTGTAATATCTACATTTAGGTTTTTGTAAAATCTAAGTCAACAGCAATGTCCCAGTGTTGCTTTTAGGTGACACGAACCAAGAAGGGAAAGGAAAAATGAAAGCTGTGTTGCAGACAACTTAAAGCACATCACGAGGCTCCATCCTGCATGACTCCAATTACATTTAAGTCAAAAACAGAGGCGTGCTGCAGCCCCTATGTGTGGACGTCAAACGGCTGGAAACACACACACAAACAGCAGGCTGCTGCACTCCAAGAGCTCTCTGCTCTGCGGCTACGGATAGCTGGCAAACAACAAGATAATATGCGGCACTGAGTGACAGGCACCCCCCCCACACCTCCTCCACCACCACCACCTTCCACTAGCAGCAGCAGCTAACTGTGCTCTGCGCCTGCTGATTCTCGGCTAGTTAGCGCATGTAGAAACACACTGCGGTCAAAAGCGGGTGTTGCTAACATGTCAAATGAGGGAGCGGGTGGTGGAGGTATCGAAGGGGAAAGAGACAATGAATGGTTAGCTCTGTTATGCGCCCCATCATCATGATTATGATGATGATGATCATCATCATCATCATCGTCGTAGTGATGGCATTCGGCAGTGCAAAGCCTCTGCTGCCCCCAAAAAACACAGACTGACTGCCTCCCGACCTTCGCAGTCCGGTTTAATCCCGGTTTAGCCACACAGGCACGCGCGCGCGCACACACACACACATACACACACACACAAAAACGGGCTAGTATTGGTAGAGCTGCTGCTAGCTAACGTCGCTCACACACTAATCGTATTGTCTGCCGGTGTCTCTCTTCGCCTGCCTCAAGCTACCGTTACGATTCAAATTCGGACCTGAAACACTGGCCCTTTTTAGAAAATACCATAAACACCAAAAGGCCTCGGTACGGTTCAGTTTGGGTCGTGCTAAAGTAGTTAAAAATTAGACCCTTGGCCCGCTAGCTGACACAAATTCATACACTCACCGCTTGCTGTCCCAGTTCACGACGGAACGGAACTTCCGGTACTGGCCGCACACCAGCAGGGGGCGGGGACAGAACGTGCAGACGTCATTGCTAAGCAACCCGATAAGAACGCCCCGCTCTGATCGCGACTTTGGTTTTTTTTTTTACTCACGACAGATAAAATCAATATATAATCAATATACAGTGGTGAAAGTGATTCTGTGTATTTACTCAAGTACTCTGATTTAACTTGCTGCATTACAGTTAAACTCCAACATATTTCAGAGGGGAAAATTATACTTTATATTAGTTGCTTGTTTGGAAACAATTGAGGATTTGCATACAGCAGTGTGGTAGAAACGGGGATTTATTAAGGGAGAAAATTACAAATTACAATCAATCTTCAGCTTTCCATGCAAATCTTTTTTGGCAGCCCTCACTATTGCGCCCCTGCTTAAAAATGATCCAATATGATAATACAACACTGACATGGGCCAGTTTGCATGTTTAGAACTTTAAGATCATTTTTGTTGATAATACTTATGCACATTTGCATTTTAATGCAGCACTCTGACTTGTAATGGAGTAGCTACTACTAGCAGCTCAAGAAGGACAAATAGAGAATTTTTGGACTGTGAGAACCCCCAAGTAGCAAAATTAAACTTCTGGCCCAACATATGCCTGGATCCTCGGAACGAGTCTGGCCCATATACTTCTACATCTGGGCTGATTTTGGCTGTTACCCTCTTGGATTGAGTCACAGCCGCAAGATTTTCTGTGTGTGTGCCAGAATTGGTCCAGATGTGGAATTAGCATCTGAAAATCATGCTGTACATGGGCCACACTGGGGCCACACTGGGGCCGTAAAACCAGGCATATACTGAGCCAGAAGAAAACAAGCATGTGATCCCAGTATGGGCTGGATTTATTTTGCTATCTGGGCCCATCTCAGTTACTGCTCAGACAGGTAAACAGTCACAAAATAATCCACTAGGTGGCAGAAAATATCAACAATGGTTAATGGACAATGTGTTGGTTTTACAAGAGGCAAATAATATAGTTGTGTAGACATTTTATGAATTTTTGCCATCTAAAAAGGTGCTCATGTATCCAGAGTGGTTGCTGACTCTAGATAGGAGTGTTTTTTCTGCAGATGTTTGAAACTATTGAAGTTTGTTTACATGTTTTATACCCAAAAATCATTATGTGGAGCCGATTATGGATCCAGAGTGTAAACATGACAACAAAAGTCATTTAATGAATCAAACACTGCCATTGTTTGGTTTAATTCCCAGCCTTCACTGTTTTATTTAAGAGCAGCTGTCACTTTATTGAAGTGATGAATGTCTTGATGAATTAGAGTATACAGATTAAACTGACAACAAACAGACTTTATCTGAGTGTCAAATGTTTCATGCATTTATTATTAAGCTTTTTGCCCACACTAAGCCTTCACTCTTTATTGCCAGAGAAAACAGAGCGACAACTTGGCACTTTCAGACACATCTGAAGCCCTCTGGTCTTCAGACTTCAGTGCTCTGTCCCGGTCGAGCTTGACCAACCTGCCAGTACGCAGCGTTGAACTCATCTTTGACTTTTTGACTCGTGTCAATGACAGTCAGCAGACGCCACTGAAACCTCTCCTCGTCCTCCTTCTCTTCCTCCTCATGACTCTCCGAAGCTTTCAGGAAATGAAGTTGGTTTGCGGGATGATGCTCTCCACTTTGTGATCTGCAGGGTTTGCCGCCGCCTCATAGTTACAGATCGTCACTTCATGTCTGTAAGCCTTGAAAAGTACAAAGAGAAAAGTACAAAATCCATTATATAAACAGACCAACAGAACTGAGGAGGGGAAAACAACAAGTTAAACATCAGTCCTGCACTAGAAAAAAGATCATTACATTTAGAGACCAACTGATACATTGGCATGGCTGATATTATTGGCTGGTTTTAGCTAAATGTTGGAACAAGAAATTACAGTATAAAAATACCAAATAAATGTTTGTGGTCATTTATAAAAATCATTACATTTTGTAATATAGTTCATCTATCAGAGAGCAATGACAGGTTAATTTTTCAACTGTAAAACATGTAAGTTACTTTATTTATCAATGAATCAGAATCTGCTGCCCTCAGAACAAAAGATGAGGCAAAATAATATCTCGGTTTATTAGGTAGAGAGGTGTTGATTCAATTGTATGGTCATTTTGGAGGCTGCAGTTGAATTGATTTGTGTCCCTGCATCTTACAAATTCCATTTAGATACAGCCAAACTGCAACAGCAAACATGTTTTAAAGGAGACGTAACCACTGTCTGGATTACAAATGCAGACAGTCACATCACAGACATGAGTTTGCATCCAGAGTCCTGTCTGTGGTTTATGCAACAAAAATTGCCCAACAGAAAATTTTTGCCCCAGGAGCATTCAGGAGGTGAAACTGGTCATGGACACTTCAGACTGACCTCTGAGTATTCGCCCCTCAGACCGATGTAGTAAACCCTTGTGCTCTCTGCTCCAAAGTTCTTTGAGATGTGGATGGAGAGATGCTGAACATTGGAAAACCGAGCGATCCTGGAAATCATGACACAACAATTCATTTGAGGCAGAGGCTTGAGGAATGTGTGACGGTGTCTGAGAAATATAAAAGGTACTGATGGAAACCAGCATGGAGCAGTGGTATGGAGGTAAAAATGAGTGAAGAGAAACACAAACAGGGATGACACGTCAAGACGAAAGCCGTGAAAATGATCACAGTGCTTACATTACATTACATTACATTACTTTATCAGTTCTCGATCTCTTCTGGTGGTAAATCTAAAAGCCTTCATATGTGACTGACAGGAACATCTGTTACATGAAGCTAAATTGTGCAACATCTGTACGATTAAAAATGATGATTAAGTAAGACAGTGTATTAAACACTATTGCTGGTCTCACTTTGTCGGGTACTCCAGCTCAGCAACAGGGTCTCTGTTGAGTCTGAAGGCTTGTTCAGGTTCTCTGCCGGTGGCGTCGAAGGACATCTGAGGGATGTTTTTGTACCTAGGATGAAAAATTTGTTTTGATTTATGCTTATGTTGTTTGTTTGTTTTTTTATGGATAAATATTTAAGTTTTGAGATAATCAGGTAATATAAGGAACACAGTGTAAGAAATATATAACATTTTTTATATTTATAGGTTTTTTTTTTTGGAAAAAGGTCCTATCTTACTGGAACTTAAAATCAGTAAAACACTCTTTACTATAATTTACACAATTAATTTATCAAACCAAGACTATTGGGCATCCTGGGGCCAAGGAGTTTACCCTGTGTTACCTCCCTGACCCCTGAGCAGACAAGCTGAGACAGACACTCACAGTCGAACCTCAGCTGGATGAGAGTCGTCGTCTTCTCCAGAAATGATGATGCCTTTCAGCTTCACGCTGCCTGTAAAACTAAATGAGATGCAACATAGTTCCTTCGTTACAATCTTAGACCAAAGAAAGAAAAAAAAAAAAAAAAAAAAAAAAAAAAAAAAAATTAAGGAGAAGATGCTATCAGGACTAAAAACAGGACACTGTGAGAGTGAAAGACAAGAGGAAGGCAGACGCTGCCATGAAGGATGAACAGTGACTTGTGAAAATGAAATCAGTCAGTTTGGTCTGAAATTATAAAACGTGTAGGTGATCATCACAGTATTATTGGTGCAAAGCTTCATTAACATCTTACTGTATATACTAACAGATTTTATAATAGTAAAGCACTGGTCCTAAAATGGGTCGTGTGTGTTAGTCTATAAATATACTTTAAGTCTGTGTGTACAGACAGTAAAGCATAAAATACTCAGTGTTCATGCAGGAGAAAAACATTCAAGCTGATGACAAAACGGATGATGATGATGACGATGATGATGACGATGATGATGATGATATAGAATTTTAGAACTTACGGGATGTTGAACAGCAACTCTTCATCTGCATCGCTCTCGACAAACTAAGAGAAGAAGAAGTGAATCCTTTCTGAGTAATTTAAGATTCACAGCAACAATAAAACGAACACTAAAGTGCACATTACACATTATCAGACTGGGATACTGGTTTGACTGTTTTTGGGCCAAACTGGTCCCAGTATGAGCAATCACAACTGGACACTGGAAAAATCATTATCTAAAAGTTAGAATTCTTCACTTATATGAGCATGCCATGGATTCTGTGAGTTACGCTGCAGACCACAAATTGCGCCCTGTTTTTTAGCCTATATTTGTTTAAATTTTGGGAAATTAAGTTAACTGAATTAGCAATTAGCAGTTCCTTTTTAAAGTGCATCAGTGGTTGTACAGACAGATATTACTGTTTTACTTAAATACTTAATACTGTAATACTTAAAACGTGATCATTCTGAGGCAGGTTCTGCAGTTATAAGGAGTGTCTTTTTCCTATGAGCGGATCAATGAACGGTGTGCTTGAAATAGGCATCGGAAATAATGACACTCTTAAAGTGTGAGTCATTCTAAATCTTAAAAACTTTTCACACAAACTGTGGCAGTTAATTACCTACTTTAATTGCCTTAATTAGCTGCCCACCACTGACACCACTGCCCCTCAAGAGAACCTCTGCAGTATAACCTGACTTTTTGTGGATGCGAACTGCGCTAATGGTACAAAGGTGGGTCAAATTATAACAACCACCCCAAATATACTGGCAAAACTGGACCAGAATGGTGTGTATATTCTAAGCAGACTCATGTGGAGTCATAGGAGTGCCATAAAAACAAATAAATCTGTAAAAGAATAAGAAAATACATAAGGAAACAGAAACAGAGATAAATAAAGGAATAAATATGTAAATTGAAAAATGCGGAAATATAAAGAGAATTATGTAAAAGAGTAAGGAAATGCTTTTATCTTTTACTTTTCCCTTAATGCTTTTGCTATTCCTTGACAGGCCAAGCTGTCAACCAAATGGCTTTGGGCAGGAAAAACAAAAAGCAAAAGCAATAGGTAAAAGCAAAAGCAATAGGTAAAAGCAAAAGCAATAGGTAAAAGCAAAAGCAATAGGTAAAAGCAAAGTCAATAAGTTAAAGCAAAGGCAACAGGTAAGAGCAAAAGTAATAGGTAAAAGCAAAAGCAATGGGGAGAAGCAAAGGCAAAAGATAAAAGCCTGTTTCTTATTCTTTTATATATTTTTCTTTATATTTCTCCATTTTTAATTTACTTATTCATTCCTTTATTTATTCCTTTTTAAATTTCCACATTTATTTTCTTATTCTTTAACAAATATATTCTTTTTTATGGTACTACTATGACTCCATAGACTCAAGCTGCAAAATCACTGATGTGAAACTTGAAAACTGTTTTGCAAAGTGCGTAGACCCACAGAGAGGCTCTGAGCAGCCAGCGGCTCCTCACAGAAGCCCCCCCGACCTGCACTCTCACCGGGCACACACACAAGCAGCACCCGCAGCATTTCGGTCAGTCGTTTTATCATCAGGGGCCACGTGCAGAGTAACTGACCGGGGGAGAGGCTCTGTGTGACCGATACCTTGTCCCGCTCGTTTCGCCGATCCCACGGTTTGAACACCAGCTTTCCATCTCCGTCCCTGCTCTCGTTCAGACACTGCAGCTTCTCCAGGTCGATCCGGCGGTACAGTCCGTACTCTAAGCCCCTCTCCGCGGGCTCGTGTTCCCCCTCGCAACCGCAGCCGTGCCCGTGACCATGACCATGACCGTGTCCGGACATCGTGGAGCTAAAAACGCTGCTTTCCGTTACAGAGGGCCTGGGAAAGTGAAGCTAGAGACCACCGCTCCCCTGGCTGTTTATATATATAGTGAGATGAGATCAGCAAGTTTCACTTCGCAGCATCAAGCGAACTGGAGTCTGCGTCAAGCTAACAGAACTCACACTGTTCTTCCGGTTCGGATTTCAAATTAAGATAAATTGTTTATAGAATGGTAATATGAAGGACAAAGGGCTGAATGTTCCATTATGAGCAGACAGCAAAATCATATAACCGACTCAGCCCTGTTTGCCTGGGTTCAATGAAAGACTTTGTGATGGAATAAAATGAAATTTGAATAAAACAGGATAAAATAACATTTCATAACAATGAGGAGAGTTTAAAAATTCATATCATGAGTATATTACCTATTCTGGCTGTATTTATTCATGTGAATTTAAGAGATTTTGAGATTTAGGTACCCTTAGGTAAAAGATTTAAATTAGTGCAAAGCAGAACATATTTTATTTTGAAGGTGTAGGAATCACTGGCGGGTTCCTCTGAGGTTTTGTGGTCACTTATCTGCGTGACGAACAAAACACTAAACATGTGATGTGCTCTCTGATTGGCTCCCATATCTTACCACTATGCGTCAAAACTGTCGCAAACCTAAGTAACACTTACGGTACGGTGTCGTCAAAACCTCAAAACCGTAATTAAGTAATGCCACATTAAATCCTGCAACAAACACAGTTATTATGTTCAAAAATAAAAGTAGCTTTATTATTATGACTCCTGTCAGAGTGTTAAATTATTGATTCAGTAATGTGTAACTTGGATTTTAATGTTGATGAGATTATGATTTTTGCTTTGTTTCAGTCTCAGTATTCAGGATTTTATATTATTTTATACATGAATAAAATGAAATAAAAAAAAAAAAAACTCAGAGTCAAGGGAAAACCCAATATTCAGGCACATTGGAGTAATTTTTCTGTAAATCATTATTACACCTCTTTATTGTGACCCAAAGGATAGATCTATTGTGAATATTTGTCCATGTGAATGCACCTCCTCTGCAAGTTTTTTTTATTTTGTCAAGTCATTTATGAAGAAAATTCACATATACAAGGTGACACTCATTGGTATTTGCATTTAAAAGAAGATATGGGGACAGTTCAAGGGCAAAAAGTCAATTTTAATAAAAATGACCATATAACATTTATTAAAATCTAATAAAATTACAATTTTTAATCTACTTCCTTTCGGGCCCATGTTGTGGGGTGCCAGGTCCCAGTGTTGAAAATAAATACATCTCATCATCATCATTGTAGACTGAAGCTGCAGACGTCCTACCAATTTATTTCCTTATTGTTGTTTTTCTTCTTCTTCTTCATCTTTTCAGCCGTCACTCGAGCACATTTGTCACAGTGAAGCAGATAGAAAGAGAGACGCACACATTCGACAGCAGGAAAACATGGTCTGAAGCCACAGGAGGTTTAAAATAAGTCTAGAATGTGTTTTTCTGTGTGTGCATGTGTGTGCGTGTTTGTGCGTGTGTGTGTGTGTGTGTGTGTGTAGTTCATAGATATAACTTTAGACCTACACATTGAGAAATGCACCAAAACATGTTTAAATATGCACGTGTTTGTTTTTAAAAAGCAGAGTCTTTCACCAGCCCGTCGATGTCTCAGGTGGAGTCTTAATGTTGCAGCTGACGTGCACCATGCATGCAATTAAAAGACAAAACAAGAGTGTGTAAAGGTTTTTTCTAGTGTAGTGTTTCATTTGGCCATAAAGAAAAGTAACAAAGGACTAATCTTTAAATTCAAAGATTGAGTATTTGCTTTCCTCCCATGAAAGTAAAAGTTTGACGAACGCTTATTCCTTTCTTGTCGAGAGTTAGATGAGAGGATAGAGACTGCTCTCATGTCTGCACCATGAATATGAAGCTACAACCAGCAGCTGGTTAGCTTAGCTTAGCATAAAGACTGGAAAACAGCTAGCTACACCACATCCTGTAAAATGTGATTGTAGGTGGCGCTGCTCAACGGATGCTACTTCATATAAGTGGTTGTTTCTATTCACGTTATTAATTCTTTAAAAAAGGCGAAAGAAAGAGAAAGTACCTGACATTATTTAGATTAATTTAGTTAAATTTCCAGGCACAGAAGGGTCAAACAATTTCTGATGAGCTGTACCAGGGAGTTAAAATTTCTTAAATAATCCTTAAAGATTGAATAATACCAAAAAAATCCATCAGGTGAACAGGAGCGCAGCAGAATGAAGATGCGGACTCCTGACACAGGTGATGAGAAACTGTGACCCTGCTGTGCTTGTTAAATTGAACAAAAATATGCAGCATCTCAATATTGACAAGACTGAATTACGTTAATATCAACAACCACTTAATATATGAGATGACATGACGTGTAAATAGCTGAGCTTTATCTGCTGGTAGCCAGATCTTTTTCTACTTTGGACAGAGCCAGGCGAGCTGTTGTCCCCATTTCCACTCTTCATGCTAAGCTAACTGGCTAATCTTTAAAAAAAAAACAAAAAAAAACAAGAAAAAGTAACAGACTTTGTGTTTGTGTCCTTTTGCATCCTATAAAAAGTTGGCGACTCAATTATCTTAAAACAGACGTCAGACCCTTTGACTGTCATTCATGATTTAAATACTTATTTGAAGATCCCCAAAAACAGATGCCACCACTTAAATAAAAAAAAAAACAAAAAAAAAAATAAAACAACCATTTTTCCACCAATACTGTTAAGTTCATATGATATGTTTGGTGGGTAAAGATCATGGTCTGTATGTGTGTGTGTGTGTGTATGTTTGTGTGTGTGTGTGCAGTAAAATTTTACCAAACTTAAATTAAAAACACAGTTGGAATTCATAAAATACATTCAATCTCTTTCACACTATCGGCGGGAGAATCTGTTCTTGAACGCTTTGATAGTTTTGGCCATCATGGGGGCGATTTCTTCAGAGGGAGGAGACAAGAGTAGATGATTAATTAGATTTGAAAACACTGATATTACAAAAACACATCAGGACTGTTAACACACACTTACTTTTGACCTGTGGCTTGTCCCGGGCGACGTGTCCTCCTCCTCCTCCTCCTCCTCCTCCTGCTGCTGCTGCTCCTCCTCCTCCTCCACTCGGTGCTGAAGAGCGGGACGAGCTGGGAGGAGTGTTGTGTTGAGAGGAAGAGGAGCGACTGGATTCCCCAGAATACTCTGTGTTAGCTGGTCTTATTCTGAAAGACAGAGGAGGAGGGAGATGATCTATGAGTCTGATGAATCTGAAATAAATGACAATCAAGTGCCACAAAGTCCTGAACTAAACCAAAAACTGCAGAAAATGAGCAATGGACTTGCTTTCCAAAAATGCTTTTGGAGCTGCAACTATTTTCCTTAATTTCTTTTTGGGGGTATTTTTTTTCTCTTTTATTTAATAGGATAGAGAAGATTGACAGGAAATGCAGGGACAGAGCAGGAGAATGACGTGCAGCAAATAGTCCGGCCAGCCGCGAGTCGGCTCAAACCATCAACTATCCTCTTGACAATTTTTTTTTTCAATTAATTGATCCAACGATTAGTTATATATTTAATATTAATTAATCAACAGTAGGTGGATATTGACTGTAACTAACTTCTGGACATAGTTTTCTTTCAAATTATGTTTGTCACTGGTGCAAGTATACTCTAAATTCTAAGCATTATTCTATTAGGGAAGCGTATATATTTATTCTGTAAATACATATTAATGTAGATGTAAACACTAAAACTGTTAAGTAGGTGTTGGAAACTTGCTGTAAAATGTTTCATGAAGGGCTGTGAGAAAAAGGATAACAATGAGGATTTTAGAGACAACTGAGCTCCACAGATGCCGGTGGGGGGGGGGGGGGGGGGGGGGGGGATTCACATCACATACATGTGTGTGAGGCTACTGAGAAGCAGCATCAGTGACTGAAGTTAACACCTGCACACTAACTCATCAGGTCAAAATGCTTTAAAATGGATACAAAGATTGACGTAAATAATTATATAAATTTTGTGGTTTTGAGTCAGTCTGCAGATTTTACTTTTTCATTAACACATGCATAAAAACCCATATTTACTGTGTGTAAAATTCTGTATCTTAAGTTTGACACCAAGTTCTGCTTTATATCTACATGTAAGCCAACATGTCGACATCCTGTATGTTATACTGACTTAATGGGAGCTGCGGCTGCGTTGGAGGCGGCTGTGGACAGACCACTGGTGGTGCCGAACCTCTCCTGACGGCGGCGGACGTCACGCGGCGGCTTGGCGGCAGAATTTACATACGCCATCTTCACCTGCCGTCCTGCCAAGAGAAACACAACACGACCATTCAAACACCTTCAGAAATAAACATTTAATAATTTTAAAATACACCGTCTCATCCCTGGGACGTTATTTTAGGTGTGTTTTGGTCTGTGCTTCACACAACCTTAATAAATCATACACCGTTTGAAAGCTCTAATCCTCCTGACTCTATCTGTGCAAGCAATTCCTTAATTTCATATTTCAACGGGCATTAAAAATAGGAATTGTAAAAAGAATTTATAAATGAATGATTTATCCACCAATAAATACTTCAGATTTACAAAAACAGCATAAAACTCATTAAATTATATTATTTATTCATGAATTAATAAATGTATTCATAAATGGCATACATAATGAAAGTTTTATGCTGTTTTTTTTATTGATTATTAATAGTTTATTTATGAATTCTTTTTACAATTCCTACTTTTAATGGCTATTAAAATATGAAATGAAGCAAATGCTTTATTACTTTTCCTGTCCGTACACTACAGGCCTTACATTCTCTTTTTTATGCCGAAATAATGAACTTTTCTACCATGTTTGTCCCTCTGTAACTTTGGTTCAGGATCTCTTCTATTCATTCTGACTGTTTTGTTGCAAAATTTAAAGCAGTGGCTTTGAAAAGATACCAGCATTATGACTGTAATCAAAAGGGTTGAAGAACAGTAAACTTTTTATTTTGGGAAAATTATTTTCAGGCTTGTAGACAGAAGTGGGGATCTCTGGGAAAAGGTTAACAACGAGAAATTCAATATATTCTTATGCTTGACGTCCATTTTTCCACTTTCCACTGACTGATAATGTTTTGACTTTTCCATTTCACAGCCTCAGTGAGTCAACGCCGAAGGAGAATTATCAACCTAAACGTCAGACGCAACTTCTCCTACCTTTGGGTTTGTTGGCGTGGGCCGAGGTGATGTTCTGCGTGAGCAACCTCAGTCGCTCCTCACGCTCGTCGTGCAGCCTCAGGTACATTTCCCTCCACGACTCGTACTCCTGCGGAGACTCACGCTTGAAGTCCCGGTGACAGTGACGCATCCACAGCTCATCAGAGTCCTCCGTAAAACACTGAAAGAAGAGGAGAGCGGAAACTTGAAGACAAAATCAGGGTTTACAGGCCCATAAATATAATACTACGGCTCTTTTTTTATTTCAAAGTAAAAGGGAATTAGAACTAAATGTAATACAAAAGACGATGACGCTGTCATATCTGAATGTGACATCAGCGTCAATCGGAGAAATGTATTTTTTGTTTGTTTTTTCCACCTTCCTTTGCCTTAAATTTTAGATTTTTCAGATAGATTTTTGTGGGTGTTCAGTATGATGCACACATCTATTGATTCTTTAGAACACAAAGACTTTACAGACCTGAACAAGGACATCATCACCATCACAATCATCATCATAATGTACAAACTGGCATTATTTAGCAAATTATTTTTAAGGAATATCTGCGTAATCTATAAAATATGTACTGACAGAAAAGAGGGGATGAGGGCGGCATTTAAAATAATCATTGTTCTTTTATTTGTCAATAAAAATAGTAAAACCCAACAAAGAAGGCCGGTGGTTTCATTTTAAAATGACAGAACCAAGTTTTTGGAGATGTTTTATGTGTGTTCCTCTGCAGAAAACTTTCACACTGCGACAAGCTGCGACATGTTCAGCTGGAAGAAGAAATAATCCTGTTTCCTTGGAAATCTTTCCCTGTGTGTGTTTGTTCTGTTCTCTTAAGTGTGAACAGTGGGTTTTAGTTTTGCCTCTTGTATGTTTTTGTAGTGTGTCGTCTGTCCAGGTCTTCATGGTCTTCAAAGGACTGTGACGTGGTTAAGATTTGGTTTTAGGGTTAGAATCAGGTTTAGGTTCAGTTTAGGTACAGGGTTGGGGTTTGGCATTTAATTGTGATGGTTATGGTCAGGGTTTAGGGCTGGATTTCATCAGTGTATGTGTGTGTGTGTGTGTGTGTGTGTGTGTGTGTGTGTGTGTGTGTGTGTGTGTGTGTGTGTGTGTGTGTGTGTGTGTGTGTGTGTGTGTGTTACCTGGTTGCTCTGCTCAATGCGGTACAGCTGCTCTGGCGTGCATCGCTCCAGAACCGGTTCCAGGATGTCAAACGGAACGCCCCCCACCTCAGCAATGGCTGAAAGATCACAGAGACATCAGACAACTGAGGTCACAACTGTGCAGCAGCGTTCATTTGTTTTAACCACCTTGTGATACCAGATGGGTGGAGTGTTGGGTTGGGAAATGACCACAGAGAAGTTCATATTGACTTTCAAACATTTGTGTAGTGACTGTGTAGATTTCCTGTTAATCTAACCCCTCCCATACAGACGATCACAAACTGTGTCAAGAGAAACCCACTGAAATTTACAGGCCTAAAGACACAGGGGCTAAAGGGGGGAGGGGGTCACTGTTGCTGTTGAATTTTCTGACAAGGCAGAAAAAAAATTGCGAAGGTATTGCAAGTGGGCCGACAAATCGTTTGCAAAACAGAACAATTTTGGTGAAAAGATGTAAATAAAAAGAAATGTATATAATTAATTTCTTTAAATGTTTTAAAACAAAGTGATCTTTAAAAGATTTTTGCAACCTGGCATTATTTGGTCTCCACATTGTTACAGGGTCAGATGTGGGCTGCCAACATTTTTGAGATTTTCAAGTGGGCCCTGAGTTGGAAAAGGCTGGGAACAATTGCTCAAGAGGAAACAATATTTGTTGAAAATAAAAATGTAGAAACAGCTTTGATGGTCATTGTGAATCTATGTACAACAGTTAATGTTTGCTGTGCCGAAAAAGTTAATTATTTAATTATTAATTAGGCTCTTAAGCATGTTGATGTTTCTATGATTCCTTACACTGAATATTCTGTAAATATACTAAGATTTATTTGAGGGTGTCCCTATCTAAGGATTCGAATATGTATAGGATAAACCTTCTTGTTCCTTCTGTCATGCACAAAACTCTGGACATTAAATTTATATAATCTATCCTGTGGAGGACTGGAATACATGTATGATTGACAATGAAGTATTTTTTTTTTTAACTCACATATTCAATTTGTCCCTATGTGGAGTTTCCTGTCTTTTATGTATTGAATTGTTAAGTGTCACATCGTGAATTGATATTGGTTTACTGTTATTGTAAGGTTTAGATTTTAAATAATGTTGTATATTTAAGTTAATTTACTAAAAATATATTTACAGTGTTTATATATTTAACTATTTACATATTAATGTTTATATTTACTTATTTAATAGTTTAAATATCTACATGTGCATCTTTAAACACAGTTATGATAACCTCCTGAATCAATCTCCAACTCTCTAGTTCCTCTGATTTAATTTAGTCTAAGTCCTCCTCATCTCTGATTGGTTAGTTTAGCGACATGTGACTCAGGAACAGGAAGTGTTGTTGTGAAGCTGACGAAGTACGGAGTCAAGTAAAACTGCAGCTTGAAAGGTTAATCCAGCTGTTTCTTTGATCAAAAGTGATCCATACCACCACATATCGAACCGTTACATTATCTTCAACTTCACATGTGGGATGAGGCAATTGGCTGCCAACTTAAAGATGGCTCCTTATTGTTGGAGAACCATGTGTCCATCTAAAAGTTGCTTGAAATTGTTTGTTGCAAGTCAAACAGTGTGTGGGAGTTTTTGATTGTTAAGTTAATACGGTGCACAATAATATGCCACATCTGAGATTTAAATAATTAATGAAGTTACAGCTGCTGTGCCATGTGAGTGAATTATTATTCTTTGAATTACTATTCAGGAGACTGTTGACCGTTTTGTGTCTTTGCTGTTCATAATCTGAATCACAGCTAAATTCAGCAGCTCCACTCACAATCAATGTTGTTCTGCAGCACGCGGATGCACTGCTCGTACAGGGTCATCATTTTGGGCAAGTAAGCGGTCTTGGATCCTGAGTAGACCACCATCTTGGAGTTGAACCGCTTCCCTGTGAACCCGGCGTCCTCCTCGTCGTTGTAGACAGGAACTGAAAGTGAAGAAGGAAGGGAGTGAGAGTCTGACACATATATCATGTTTGTACATGTCAAACCTAAATTTTGGTGTTCGACACACAAGTTATGTTCAGATAATCTGAGCGAGAGAGAAGCCGTATCGACTCATCTCTTCACCTCCATGTCAGCCTGAAGTTTGTGATGACATGGCTGGAGAATTATCACTATTAAAAGTGAAAAGTTCGTTCAGACCTGGGGCCAGCTTCACAAAGACAGACTTTGGCTGTGGCTTAGATATGATGATTAGATAGACGTCCAAACTCATCTGTTGCACGAAGCAGTTTAGTTCTTGACTGTCTTAAGCTGGACTGTGGTACAATGAATTCTGGGTTGATTATTTTATTATTTATTTTTTCAAAATAAAATAAAAAAATCGAGGAATCGCGTCCAACCGCTCAGCTCTGTTTATCTCAGCAGAATCAAGCTGATAAAAAACTCTTTGCTCTGTCCATAACAATTTTAGCAAACCACAAACATGAGCCACGTTTTCCTATTTTTGTTGTTGTTGGGTGCTACTGCTCAGTGCAGGTGTCACTGGTTGTTACCATGGTAACATTGGGCCTCATTCACCAATATCTTCTTAAGTATTTTCTTAAATTCTTTCTTAAGTTGTTCTTAAGAAAGTTCTTAAGAAAACTCGTCAGATTCATGAACGTGTTCTTAAACCACAGAACTGTGTGCACCTTTGCTCTTCGATTGACGAATGCCAATCTCCTTGTAAATTGAAAGCGTGTGGCAGTTGGCCCCAATTAGCATAGGTAAACACCCTTAAAGGGCATGAGACTGAAGGGTCGTGTGCAGACACACACAGAAGTCACAAAGAGATACTGTAAGGGAAGGTTGAGAAAATTCCAAAATGAAAACACAATAACACATGTCAGCACTCAAATGTGCGTAAGAGTACTCCTGAGTGTGCGTAGATTCTGTTCTTAGCTAAGAACAAATCTCAAATAAGAAAACATTGGTGAATGTCAGAATCTTTTTGAGAAGGAATTTCTTCTTAAGAATGGTTGGTGAATGAGGCCCATTGGTCTTAGGCCTGAGTTAGCCTGTGAGTAAGGTGTCCAATCTTTTCGGCTCAAAATGGGTCCATCTTTATTTTTATGAAATGGTCTGACTAACATCAGACTGATCTATGAGCAAAATTAAGACTGGCCTAACACTATGGACCAGTCTGAAATGCCTTTGTGAAACTGGCCAGTGGAGTGCAGCTCTTCAGCTGTGAAACACTTTTTTTTTTTATTGTAACCTTATTCTTAGAGCAATAAAATGATAAAACAATAGATGCCCTCACTCAAAGAAGAAAGGAGGAGATCCCTGACATTGCTTCTCTAAGGGAGGAACTGCAGAGTTTACATTTGTGTGTTGGTTAGTCTTGTGTCCTTTAAAGGAGATTCAACATGCCACAGGTGAGTAAACACCACATTCATTTTCATTTTAAGGTGAGGGCGTTACCTTTACGTCTCTGTGGGGACAGCGGTGTGACATCGATGGAGGGCAGAGGTCTGTAATTGGGTTGAATGGCTGGCAGAGGGATTTCAGGCAGAGTTGGAACGGCCTCAACCACCTGCACGCAACAACAGACCTACATCAACAAGCAGGATCTGCAAACAACTATTCAAAATCAAGGTTTGATAAAAATAAGACACATGCAACTAAAAGTAACTCTGTGGAGAAAATTACACAGCGAGTTAAAGGTACACTTAATCCCTTTCTTGCAGAGAGTTAGATGAAGGTACTGTGCTTTCATATCTGTCTGTTCAATATGGTTAGCTTAGCTTAGCATACATTAGCTTAGCATACAGACTGGACTTACCTATACTGCTGTCTAATAGGCAGAAACCCCCCCCCCCCAAAAAAAGACAAAACAAGTGGAAACAGATAGTCTGACTCGTTAGTTTGATTTCTTCTACTGTTGGATGGAGCCAGGCTTTTCCTCTTCTTTCCAGCTGTTATGCTAAGCTACGCTAACTATCCTTTAAAAGGTAATAACACTAATGTTGTTAACTCTGTTCTCAAAAAGATGTTTTTTTTATATACTCGAACCTCTAAACGTTATATGGCCTTTGAAATCAAAAAGGTTACTGTTTGTCTCTGAGTTACCTTGACCATGGAGTAATCTACTGTTGCTAGGAAACAAACATGATTCTACAAAATAAAAGCAAGCATTTCACTTTTTAAACAGACCAGACTTTGCCAACTTAAGAGCTCCAACAATTAGTCCATTAATCAATTAGTTGATCAACAAAAAATGAATCTCAACAGTTTTAATAATAGATTAATTGATGTCAAACATTCTCTTCTTCAGTTTGACGATCTGATAGCTAGATAGATAGATAGATAGATAGATAGATAGATAGATAGATAGATAGATAATTAAATGTTGTATAGCCTGATGGCAGTGGGAACAAAGGATCTCCTGAACCTGTCTGTTCTGCAGCACAGTGAGATGAGATGTTTACAGCTGTAGCTGCTTCTCTTTCCTGCCAGAATGTTGTGGAGAGGATAGTTGGTATTGTCCAAGATGGAAGATTGTCCATGCTGCCACCCCAGCAGACTGCAGCATTAAAGAATACACTGGCCACCACTGACTGATAAAACATGTGCAACATTTCACTGCAGACATCAAAGGACCTGAGCCTCCTGAGGAAAAAGAGCTGGCTCTGCCCCTTCAGGTAGATGGCATCTGTGTTCAGGGACCAGTCTAGTTTACTGTCCAGGTGCACACCACCTCAATGTCCTTCCCTCAAATGTTGACTGGCTGAAGGGTGGGCCTAGACCTCCGCAAGTCCATGACCATCTCCTTGGTCTTGGAGATATTCAAAAGGAGGCAGTTCTTGTCCCTCCATTCACTGAAGACCATTGTCAGATCCCTGTACTTCTCTTCCTGCCTGTTCCTGATAGGCGCCACAATAGCTGTGTCATCCGAGCATTTCTGGATGTGGCAGGACTCAGAGTTGTATTTAAAGTCGGCCGTATACAGGGTGAACAGGAACAGAGCCAGAACAGTCCCCTGTGGATCCCCAGTGCTGCTCATCACTGTCCCTGAGACACAGTTACCCAGCCTGATGTTCTGTGATCGTCTTGTCAGGTAATCCACAATCCAGGACGTGAAGCAGGGATCCAGCCCCATCTCTTCCAGCTTTTCTTTAAGAATGGGGGGTTGGATGGTGTTAAATGCACTTGAAAAATCAAAGAACATAATCCTCATGTAACCACTTGGTTCATCCAAGTAAGAATGGGCAGGTGGGCATGTAAAGGACGGCATCATCCACTCCAATATGTTCCTTGTAGACGAGCTGTAGGGGGTCTAGTGCATGTTCAACCGGTCTGTAATCATTTCTCTCAGTCGTCCTACTTTAGGGACCAGAACAAGACATGATGTTTTCCACAGGACGAAGGCTCAAGTCAAAGATCCTCTGGAGAGGCTCAGCCAGCTGGGCTGCACAGTCCTTTAACAGCCTGACACTTTTCTTTGTCGCATGACAGTCACCTGATTATATTTACAGTTTGGACAGGTGGTTGAATAAAGTATATGATCATGGGCTGTTTTTTTTATGTAACAAAACTATAAATCGACTGATCAAGAAAATAAGCAGATTAATCGATAATGAAAATATAGTTATTTGCAACCCTACTTAAATTAAAGAGAAAAACTCTAAAGCAAAACCTGAGTAAACTCAATCTCCTGATGAAGACTGTGAAGTGTGGTTGAAGTGAGTGAGTTGAGAGTTGAGTGACTATAATTTTGTCACACTACTCACCCTAATTACTGATTAAACCGCTTACACTCTGTAAAACATGGATTCATGTTCACTGTAGAAAAATCATAAAGAATAATATGTTTTTACGATCCAAACTCTGTTCTTACCCTCTTGCGTTTTTCCGGTGTTGGTGCAGTAGCCGATGAACTGGAGCTTGAATGTGGCCTCTTGGTGCTCTGAGTGCCATTCGCCTTGCTCACTTTGGAGGAAGATGAGGAGGAGGAGGAGGAGGTCACAGGCGGCGGAGGGGTGCGTGTATGATGGGAAGACGACATGGAGGATGATGAGTGAGACGGCCGACTGTGTGATGACGAGGACGACGACGATGGCTTCTTCTTCTTCTTTACAGATGTTGGGGCGTCATACGTGAGGAAGGACTCAAAGGACATGGTGGGGGTCTCAAAGTCCTCTTCCTCCTCCTTGGATGGAGAGTCCTTCAGCGCTCGTGGTCGCCCTGGAAATAAGGAGGTAAGCAGAAAAGAGGTCAGGCCCCTCGTCCGTGTTAAACGTTTGATGGGTGACACTGGAATTTTACACTGATTTTTTTGTCTATCAACAGCCCAAGATAAAGTATTAAAAAAGCTTGTTTTATTCAACCAGCAGGCCAAAACTCAAACACATTCAGTTAACTGTTTCAAATGACAACGAGAAACATCAAATTCTCACATTCTGCACCCACAGAATGTTTGGTATTTTTGTTTGGACATGACTAAAATGATAAATCGATTACCAAAATAGTTTTGATTCATTTTGATGATCAACTAATAAACTAACTGACTCTTTGTTGCAGTGAAAAAAGCTTGTGATAAACCCTCAGAGGCTAAAGTGACATATTCAAATAAACATAAAGAACATAAAGATTTTACTTCAAGATATATTTAGCTAAGTATGTGATAAATAAAAATATAAGAATTCAAACGATTGTGTCAGAATTTTTGGTGCTTTATGTCAAACAACCCACACACACAGTTTATGATGCTTAATCCTGATACACAAGAGCAAATAGACAATTTAATGTTAATGTCACTCTTTAACAGTGTTGTTATGGAAACAGTTTTTTCTCTTTAAATGTGTCATTTCCTGTTGGCACAGTTCCCACACACTGAACCTGCAGTGTCTCTGTCACTGCTACAGGATGTTTCTCTGCTGTTGCCACATTCTGTGATCTGGGCTGATAAAAAGCTTCTGCTGCACAGCCAACTATCTCATAACCACATAATCAATATTTTGGCTTCTAGAATGAATTCAACTTGATCAAATGCAACAGTGAAGCTCTGAAGTTAAAATTGCTGCTGTGAAGCATCAAAACAACTGCAAAGTGTTTAACCAATCACAGGCTTCAATTTCAAGTCATCTGTAATTAACAGAACTGCTTTCTAAACACAAAGTAACTGAATTATCCACAGTAATAAATCCTATATATTTTGTTGTAGTCTCTGGTATAATTATCACAAATTAGCTTTAAGAAGACACAATGACATCATACTTAGTTTAGAAGAGTTAATGAATGGGTCAAATTTTGTTTGAGGCCTATTTCCTGATGGTGCTATAAGAAACACTTGTACAAAGCATAAACATTTACCGTAGAACAGGAAGATTTTGTACATGTGAGGCACCATTTATTTATAGGTTGCTGTTGAGCAAAAGAATCATTTGTTGTGTAAAATCAGTGGTATTTCCCTTAAGTTAAAATCTTATTTTAGATATATAATGTTTATTCTGAGTGAAATATTCAAATGCAAAAATCTGTGTTTTTATGGCTGCACCATCCCATCAAAAGGGAATACTCTAAAATATAATTTTGTATTAACACTCACCATCATCTCCTCCTCTCTTCTTCTCTTCCCTCTTGCTCTCTTGTATGTTGGACTTCCTGCTGTGTTTGGCAGGTTTCTGTACCGGGCTCTGTTGTCTTTCTCTGTCTGCAGCACGTCTCTTTCCTTCACTGCCCTCTCTTCCTCCTCCTCCTCCTCGATCGCTGCTCGTCTGTGCGTGGCGTTGCCGTCGTTCCTCGTCCCGGTCCCTGTTCCGCTCACTGTGGTGATGGTTCTTGCTGGGCTCTCTGTTTGGTTTGGTGTGGCGGACTTCTTTGCGAGGAGGAGGAGGAGGAGGACTGGGCTCGGGCTCGGGCTCGGGCTCGGGTTCGGGCTCGGGTTCGGGCTCAGGCTCAGGGCTCTCGTACTCGTCTGACTGGTATCCTCCTCGCTGTGGGGGGCTGTAATGCTCGTGTTGAGGAGGCGAGGGCGAGTAGTTGGTGTGGTAGCCTCTCTCCTCCATCTCCTCTTCCTCCTCCTCTTCCATGTAGGAGGGCTCCTCCTCGGGGGAGGGCTCCCGGGTGTGTCTGTCGCCTCCTCCAACACCAGCCTCTGGACCTCGAGAGTGTGTGTGTGACCGGGAGGCCTCTTTGGCGTGGCTGTTGGGTCTGACGAGAGAGGGACAGTGGTGAGAAAACAGCGGTCACAGCAACACCAGTAAAAGAGGATTTTCAGAGGGTTAGTTACTCACATCAATAATTTGTTAGCAGTCAGGACACATTATCAGGATTTTCCCTCTCAATAAAATCATAGATATAAAACATTTTACTCAAAGTACATATATACAAATATCTTGGCATCTGGATTGATGAGAAGTTATCCTTCAAAAATCATGCTTCAAATCTGGTGAGAAAATTAAGGCAAAAGATTGGCTTTGTTCTTAAGGAATAAATCCTGCTTCACTGTAGAAAAACTCTTATTGAGGCAACTTTTTAATCAGTTTTAGATGCTGGTGACATCATGGTGACAATTTCAATCTGGGGACAGCAGACTTTTATTGAAGACAAATTTCCCTGAAAAGTTGCAAAGTCAGGAGCATGAAAAAGGCTTTTTGTTTGACATTCTAGATAAATCAGAGACGAAATGTCAGCACTACAGTTTACTGACAGCTGACAACATATCACTGTCTGAAACAGACACTTTAAAAAGAGATGGACAGATTATTATTTTTATATATGACTTTTTTGTCTCGTCTACAGAGAGAAAGCTGCTGTTCTCCAGGATGTTCATCTCTCTACTAAACTGGTGGAGCGGTGTGAGTTCAGAGTGTTTATTAAAACTAGCGCTGCAAAATTAAATCAAAATCACAATATGGCCAAATGCAATATCCAAATCGCGGGAGCTGCAATTTTTTTGATAAAAGGTAAAATGTGTCTCTACAGTGTTGTGCATTATTAGCACCATCAGCGTTGTGGTGATGATGATGGTGATGAATGATTTTTTGACCAGACCAACAAAAATCATCAAGATCTCACATTTAAAAAAAAACTGCAACCACAAAATGTTTGATATTTTTACTTGAGAATGACTAACATGATGATATGATAACATCATAAACTCTCAGAGCGTAAGTGACGCTTTCAAATAAACATAGAGTTCTTTAAACATAAAGAACATAAAGATTTTCATTCAAGAATTAATTTAGCAAAATACTGCATGTGACAAAGAAAAATTTAGAAGCTGGAACCAGCTTTAAAAATGATTCAAAAAATGATTCAAATGATTTTGCAGTAGAAGAATTGTTGGTGCTTAATTAACCACCCAACATCATCATTTTTAATTTTTTTGATTGAAAATTGCAATCAAAAATGAAAAAACAACCATTTAAACACAAAGAAATTGTGAATCATATTGTAATCACAATATCTGCCAAAATAATCACAATTTTTTTTTTTTTTCTGCATATAGTTCAGCCCGAATTAAAACACTGGAGATTTTTTTCCTCCTCTGAGGAGAGAACAAACCAAGTGATGTGCAATCAGTGATAATGAGTCTCAAGTGAATAGCGCAAAAGCAAAAAGGCCAATCAATCTCCAGTGTACAGAGAGAGACAGGGAACAGACACATGAGAGCTAAAACGTGGACCGCTCCACACCTTACTGCTATTTGCATGTTGACATACAGGAATGCACAACAGTACCTGTCTGCAGACTGAGGAACCAGTTTCTTCCATTTGGCTACGAGGCTTTTCACTACCTCTCCAGCTACTTCATGTTTCCTGAAAGAGTTCACAGTTTTCCCCACGCCAGTTTCCTATGAGAGAACAGAAGACAGTGACTGCACAGACACAGATCGCTCTCATATATAACACACAAGCCTGAATTTACTGGTTTAATTCTATTAATTTTACTTTTATAGCAGTTATCACCTTGCGAGAGCAAAAAAGCTGAATGAGCGAGGCGTTTGTGTTCTTGTGTTCAGTCCCGGGAGCTAATGTCTGATAGTTTGGAAATGAAGAGGATGTGATCTGTGAATCAACAAATACTTACCACCAGTATATCCACAGTCATGGGAAGTTCCCCCAGTCGTTTGAGGGTCTTTAATAGCTGCAAAACAAGAGAAAAACAAAACTTATCATTCAAAGATGAGGCTCTGAAATTAAAGTTGATGCACAATCTGATGTTCAGTGTTAATTCTAGTGCAGAAGCATGAGTCTTCTAAATGCAACACAGTGGTTACGCTACAGCAGCTATTTCTGATAGAATCTTTAAGAAAAGTAATAATTATCATTTTAATGATTATTATGGATGGGGAGACATGACGATATTTACAGTGAGACGTATAAAGTTGTCAACCGTAAGAGACTTTCCCACGACGTTAACACCAACATAACTGTCCCTTTAATATATCAATGTTGTAAATCATTATATATAATTATATATATATATATATATATATATATATATATATATATAGGTTCATTTGAGCTCCTGTTTGAGAAACAAACCAAAAAATATTTATTACATTCATTTTATGGCAAAATGTTTCAACAGATTTTCCAGAAAATGGTCTTTAAATGTAATTTTATTTGTGTTAGCAGAACAGTATTGTATATAGAATATAGTTTGAACCTAATTATTCAAAGTTACTTTATATATTTGTATTGTGATATTTAAGTTTATATAATAACCAACTACTACATTACAATATTTATATGAATATTGTGATATAAAATTAAAAACACAGTGTGTCACAGAAGTGACATACTAATGACGGTTAAAGACTTTCAAATATGAAAAAACGAAAAAAGAAAAAAAAGTCACTGCATATCATTACAGAATATAACTTAATGATAATTTCACATATCTGTTTGCATGCATAATGGTTTCAATTTCAACCACAATTCTCCTTTCAAGATGATTTACATGAAAATCTAAGATGTTCACATTTTGTTTTCTTGTGAAACACTTTGATGAAAATCAAACCTGATGGATTTATGTCACTGAAGAAGTGGATAAGCCTTTTCTTAATTTTATATTTGATATTATTCCCTCTGTTACATTAACCATGCAGTGTTACTGTACATCCAACACTAAGTCCTGCCTCATGGAGACTGAATGGTGTCGAGGCCTAACGGGGCAGGGCTTTAGTAAAATCACTGAGCTGTGATTTCACTCTTTTTTTTTCTTTTAATAAAATCATTAGTTGTGGAAACCAGATCATGTCTCATGTTGATCAAACCTATCACACAGGTCATGAGTGGTTTGTTTTGGGAAGCACTGCTACATGTCAGCAGGGAAAGTAAACAAAGGGAATGTCGGGCATCGTGAATTTTCATTATTATTCGCTTTTAATTTCCAATATTTTAACATCAACCTTCAGAGCAGGGATGAACAGCTGTGGTCTGGCTTCAGTTAAACCTGAGTCAGTTTAACGTTAGAGGCCTGGAGTCGCTGTAACTGTCATTACTTTCCGCACTAACGCTGGTTAGCTCAAAGGCTAACGGCTACTCTGGCCTCGAGTTTCGTTACAAGATAAATGACGTTGCGGTTAATGTTGTTATTTGACTATGTGACAGAAGATCTGTTGACAGGTGTTGTACCTGACAGGTGTAAGTGTTAGCTAAAAGGCAGGGTTAAACAACTACGTTATAACAAGTTAAAACCCCTTGATTATCGTGACGTCCCCATGATGCTTTCACGGGCTGTCAGAAATGTTGAGATTCAAAGATGAGCACTAGTCACTCATACTCAAACTTATTCAACAAAGTGTCCAAGTATTAAGGTTAAGAAGTTAATTTTTACTGCATCATATGAGCCCAAAATCCACACATACATATTTATCTATAACTATTTCCATTATTTATTAATCAGCGGATCATTTTCTCAATTGATTGATAAATCATTTGATTTGTAAACTGTGGATGATTTTAATTTTAATCTCTAGAAACCTCTGATTTATGATTAATTTTATCATTTAATAGAGTACATCTATATGATTAATGCTTGAATTAAACTGATAAAAACATGATGAAATTTCTTTGATTCAGCCGTACTAATGACAATTTGTATTAGAGCTGCAGCCATTAGTCAATTAATTGGACAGTCAACAATTTTTCAGTCAAAAATTCCAAGCTCAGGCACCTGCTGATTAAAGCTTATCAAAAGTGATAATTTGGTGCTTTTCTTTTGTAAACTGAATATTTTTAGGTTTTGGACTTTTGGTGAATAAAATAAAAATTCTGAATACATCATCTTTGGCTTTGGGAAATTATAGTGGACACCTTTCTCTATTTTCTGACCATCATATATTAAAATATTTTACAGATTTATTGATAATGAAACTAATCATTAGTTGCAGCCCTAATTGCTAGCAATAACAAGGTAAACCCTTCCAAGCCTTCAAGTCGGCAGTTATGAATGTTAGTAAGTTATGAATAAAGGATAGTAGGTTTCTCGATTTGTAATAAGCCATCAGTTCAAGTTAGTCAGTCACCTATAAATGTTAATAAATTAAATTACAGTTTGTCACTCCTAACTATATTAGAAGCAAATGGATGAATGTTTTAATTAAACTAAAATATACAGTGAACACCAATCACATGTATGGATTGGTAATGGAGGAGAAACTGATATACATAAATTCTCATAACTGCAAAATATCATAAAAAGAATTCATAAAAACTCCACCGACTATTAATGCTTTTTATAGTGACGCAAGTCCCTATATGCCCCTAAAAGTTAGAGTCCCTAAAAATGAGAAAGAACTGTGATTTATTTATTTTACTATAATAATTATGAGCTCTATTCTTCTCCCTATTTCAAGTTTTTTTGTTTTATTTTGTTTTTTGTTTCAATCATTTATTTAGTGAAAGTTCTGTATTCTATTCTTAACTGTATTGATTCTACTCAGACATATACCAGTCTGTAATACCATGGTTGTATTGCCTTGTTATTTGTAAATGTATTGGTCAGTGAGGTATATTTAAAAAAAAAAAAAGAAAAATTGTTAATTATCAGAAAATTAATCAACAATGTTGTTATATTTGATCAAAATTGCCAAACATACACCAGTTTAATCTTTTCAAATGTTAAGATTAGCTGCTTTGTTTGTTATATATGACACTAGACTGAATATATTGGGGTTTTGGACTGATTGTGGAATAAAATAAGCAATTTGAATACATTAACTTGATCTGGGAGTCATTATACCGGGAATTTATTTGCGCTATTTTCTAACTTTTCGTAATTCAGGAAATAATGTGCAGATTAACTATAAAAATTTACTGTTGTTTCAAGATTACTCCGAGTAGTATATCCGACCCAAAAAACAGCTTTACGTCAAAGATTTTCAAAAGTCGGAGCCCGACATTGGCCCGTAAATGCAACATTTAAAAAACCGTTTCGACTCTCGGGGAACTGTCGCGGCCGCAGTGTCTTTTCGGCCTCCAGAGACGAACCGCCGCCTTTCGGCACATGGACGGTGCCAAAGACCAAACCTGTCCGTGTCCCCCTTTTCAGCCGTTACCTTTCGGGGCTCCGGGTTCTCCAGTAGCCGGGACTGAAGTCTGTCCACTGTTTCCAGCAGTTCCTCCGCCATGTTTACTGCTGGTACCCTGTCGCCCGGAAACTACTTCATCCTGACTGAACACAGGAAAAAAAGAAGAGGTTCCGTTAGTTTTTTGTGTCCGCTACGGCGGGACACAGGCGTTTTACAGACGTTTAAAAATAATGTCAAATAACTCAGCTTCAATACGTACATCTGAGATTAATTTATTCCCTTTTAAACAGGAACAAACCTGAAAAATTCATTAAAAGAAATAATTGTGAAAGACGGACCTACGTCACCACGCAGCTGACGTTGCACGCAGGAAGACCTGTTCGTCTGACGTCAGTGAAAACGCTGAATTAGCTGTAGTGGGCCTACAACTTAACTTAAAACAGAATGCCTGCTTTCAAGAAAAATACAGTATTCCGTGGTCTTAAAAGTAAGATGAGAGTTTAATGTTTTTTAAACAGCCTGTTTACTGTTTCACTTGGTTGTCTTGGATTATTTAAATAAAAACACAGTATTTCCCTTTCTTCTTTAAATATATAATAAGCATATACCAGATAGCAGAACCATAAATTCGAAAACTTTATTTATTTATTAGTCAGCTGAAAGAAAACTAATGGTCAGCATCAGGCTAAAATACAAAACATTTGTTGGATTATGCATTTTACAAATTTCAGGATTAATTGTTCAGTAGTTAAGTCTGTAAAAAGTCAAAAATATTGATTATTTATATATTTTTGTCAAACTATTTTGCTTGCTGTTGGTCAGTAGTTTTATTTAATTTACCTAATCTGTTAATCAACCAATAGTTTCCCAGATTCATGGCTCTGAAGCTGAAAAGTAACCACCAGTATCTGTGTATCTGTCTATATGTGTAAATTAGTAGCTTTAGTAACTGTATAGTAGTCCTACAGTAACTTTAGTGACCAGGGATACATTAGATAACATGTTTTAAAGCCATATATACTGACTCTTAGTGAAAGTTTCTCCAGTTTGTTGGTGAGAAAAAATTAACAGTAAAATAAAGATAGCAGATTTACAGGAACCAAATCTAAAACCCAAAACGTAAGGCCCCCAAGGAGTGTGTGAGGGGGGTTAGGGGGAGAAGAGAGCTGGCATCTTTTGGGATATTTTTGGAGGGGTGGGCGATGAGGGCTGCCTGTATTTGGAAATTGAGGTGGATGCTGGAGGTAGGAGGTGGAAACTGAATGAAGAGGGTGTGATGTGATCTCAGGGAGGCGGTGCTGGAGGTTGGAGGGTTTGTTTGGGGGGGGGGGGGGGGGGCATTTGAATCATACGTCACAGCTCTGGTTGGGACCTTGATTTCCCTCTGATACTGGCTCTCTCATTCACACACACACACACACACACACACACAGCACTCTGACAGAGGACGGAGGGACGAAGCAAAGAGGAACCTGTGAGAGAACAGCAACAAAGAAAAAGAAAGAACATAGAACAAAGTCCAAAGAGAGACGCTGAGAAAGCAAAGGAAAGGAAGAAGAGCAGAAATCAGGCAGGAGAAAGAGGTAAAATACATTTCATTTTATTGCATAGACAGCTTGTTTGAATAAAAGGAGTTTGTAACTTAATGCACTTTTGCATCTTAAAACCTTCACTTGCACTTTCATCTCCACTTTAAATCCATTAAATCTCCCAGTTTTAATGAATTAATTATTTTTTGACATTGGAAATAACATTGATGGACTGCAGAAAACAGAAACCGCGTATCAAATAATACATGTCTCATGGTATCATCATATAAAGTGGCAATTCATAGTAATACTTATTTAACTGTTCAATGGAAACAATGTGAAACAGTTGAAGCCAGTTGCTGTTGGGATATTATAATACTGCAGGGGGTGTAAGTCATTCTCTTTCCACTCCATAGCTGTAAAACACACACACACACACACGAACACACACACACACACACACATACATATTGTGTGGGTCAGCACCTATAAATACCCTCATGAGATAAGCAATGGAATTCAGCTACAGCCACAAAGTGATAGACGTGGTGGGGGCGGATGCAGGGTGGTGTTTTGTATGTGTGCACATGACCGTATAGATACAGATACAGGTGGTGGACAAAATAACAGAAACACCTTGACTATGGCTCCTCAGTAGCCTGTCATTTAACAGCAGCTCTGTAAAGCTGTATTCAGCTAATATTCAGGTGTGTTTAGATCGTCAGTGAAGTTGACTGAATGGTCATTTTTAAGGATCTATAGTCTCATTGGCAATAATCAATATTTTTGTATTAACAATGGCTCACATGACTACTGATGTCGCTCATAGTGACAAATTCTGACTGGACTCTGCGGTTGTATGAATCGTTTTAGCGTCTCTCAGCTGATGGTTCCCTCACACTGCTCTCATAGCATCATTTCCAGCTGCAGCAGGAAGCTGTTAAACCCTTAAAACCAACTGTACACTGCTGGCTTGACAACAAACAGCAGACAGACACAATTAGTGACTAGCTGGTAGCTGGCTTGATACTGGCAAAAATCATAATCACGATTATTTTCATCAATATTGAGATCACAATTATCTATCTATCTATCTATCTATCTATCTATCTATCTATCTATCTATCTATCTATCTATCTATCTATCTATAAACAATTAAATATATAATATAAAAATGTAAAAAATATAAATTGGATCAAATATGTTTTAGTGCACTGCACCAATAAACTGAAAACTCCAAAACATATTCAACTTTTTGGTAAACGATATACATCATATTCCGGTCAGTAACTGATTCCAAGGAAAGTAAAGGCTGGTCCGACTATATATAGAAAGTCTCTGAAAACAGCTCAAGATGACGCACTTCTACGTATGTTCCTAACATACGCAGAAACATAACCATGTAGTGGATGGGGGGATGGTTTTTGTAGGGGGGATGAATGCGGCACAATTATCGTTTTATCTTGATTATCTTGTTTTCATAATCGTTGGAAGATAAAATCATAATCAAACATAAAATTCGATTAATCGCCCATCTCTACTAGCTGGTGACCATGGTGGAGGGTTTAGCAGCTAAAGAGCCAGATATTTCTCTCAGGAGTTGGTGGAGATCACAAACAGCTAGAGGAGAGGGAATATTTGACTTAAATTTCATCACGTGGTTGGAAACATGATTCCAAATTAATGCTAACGTTGCTCTGTAAATGTTGGATGTATAAAAGGCAATTGTTGGTGAATAAGTTTATCGTATCAGTTTAAAAGGTGGTTATCACAACTTGTTTCTGTTGCTCCGGGTTAGGCAAAAACACAGGTTTAAAAGGAATGGTTGGGCATTTTGAGAAAAACACTGATTCACTTTGTTGCAGAGAGTTTAATGTCAAAGTATGGACCCTGAGCCAGGAGGGGATTATCTTAGCTTAGCATAAAGAATGGAAACAGCGGACAACAGTCAACCTTGCTCTGTTTAAAGTTGAAAAATATGCCAATATCCAGTTGGCTAACATCCGTTTTTCATTTGTATGTGGAACAATATGTTATTGGTTCTCTCAGAAGTCACAGTTGTACTTTAGAAAATAACGACAACAGCCTCGTGACAGCAGGAAAACATCCACTGGACTCTCTGCTGGTAGTTGATAACACGTCTTTGATGAAGGTGTCGTTCCTTTGTAAAGCCTTAAGTGCTCAGAGCAGATTAATTCACAGGCAAACTGAGGTCGAAGTCTAAAAATAAAATGTCAGGGCCCCTGGTACTTAGATTACCACCCCTCTTCTTTTCTCACTCACACACTCAAACACTTTATTTTCCAGTTTGAATTAAGACCCACACGCATCAGCACCTGGCAACCGCAAATTAATCTGTAATTATGTTCTTTTCATTCTCTGTTCGCCTCCATCTCTGTTAAAAACCACTGATGAAACAAGCTTCTTCTCTCCACAAGACACATCCATGAGATCACTGAGGAGCCACGGTCAGGTTCATTTACTGTGACATGAATTAGACATAAATTTAATGTTAATAATGTGAAAATCAAAAGAAGAGTTGACTGGGTTGCAGGCAGAGCAGGTTGAGGATGTAAATAGATGCAACTGGGTCCAGAGAGATCTAGAAGGTGAAGCTGCAGCTCACGTGTTATGATCAACCATCTGGGTCAAAACGCTGGCAGTGATTCAAACTGAACTCTATTTCTGTCCAGCTGGATGTTTACAGTAAGAGGTTTCACCGTAATCTATTACACATATGGATTCGTGCATTTTAGTGCCAAAGGACTGCAGGAGCATCCGGCTTTTGGTTTTTGTAAATCAAAATAACGTGAACTCACAGGATCTTAGATCGTCACGGACAACCATCAACTTTAATTCCTCAGGTTCTGTATCTGTATCTGTTGGGTATCTGGGTCACACACATCTGAGACCTTTTGGAGTTTGGTTACATTTTTTTAGAAACCGGCCAATGACTTGAGTTTCTCATAGAAGAATAATCAGAATCAGCTTCAGTATGTTTGTGTAAACAAAGAGTTTGACTCTGGTGTCCAGTGGTTTCTCGTTGCACAAGCTGCAAATGTGGGAGAGCGCAAGGACTCTGCTGAAATAAACATCAGTGGGTAGTGTAATTAGATTTTTATATAAACAGTAGGTGGTTATGTACAGGATGTGCATGTATACACATATATTCACAGTATATGTATATTTCTATTTAACCGATGATGTAAACATGTTAAGTGGATGTTTTAGTAGCAGCTGGAACCAGGGTTGACCGGGGGGGGGGGGGGTCTGTGGTGATATTTCCTGTCTGCTTCCTGAGTCTGGAGGTGAACAAGTCCTGGATGGTGAGCAGGTCCACCTGTGATCTTCTCTGCAGTCGTGACTGTGATGGATGTGCAGAGAACAGGCCTGGATCTGCAGCTCCTCAGGCAGCCAGCTGCTCCACCTCTTCATCACTGATAACTGCTGTCTACAAATTTCAGGAGTTTAACAGACGGGTCTCCTGAGGTGTAATTTATGGTCTAGAGTGAGAGGAGCTGGGGGGGGGGGCAGCATGTGGGGACAGCACCGGCCGTCCAGGTGCTGGAAGTTGGTGATCGGACAGGTGGAGGCGGACACGGTGACCTCTGGGATCCTGTTGTTTTGAAAGGAGATGCTGTTGTTGGTTACAGTATATTTTGTCAGTGATGATGATGATGATGATGATGATGGTGCTGGTTGTGGGGGGTTGGGTTGGGAGGGGGTGGGGGTGGGGGTGGGGGGGTGAGGTCCGGTTCCCAGTTTGGTGGATGACAGAGCAGCTGCTCCCTGCGTTAACCTTGGTCCCAGATATTTTTGACGGCTGACCCGCGCAGAGCCGAGATTATTTTCATGCCAGCGATTCGCTCGGTTCACGACTGATTTGTTTGTTTGAAAGTTTCTCGGTATGTTCACTCCAGTTCTGTGCTTGAAGTACATGTACTTTAGTTGAGGTTTCCTGTTTCACGCTGCTTTAGACTTACTTACTTTGTCTTCTTCACATCTCTTGTTGTGGGGATGAAGTTTTATTTAATACTTTTTGTTATATTTTTGAAAAAAAGCTGGAGATATGTATTTTTTTAATAAGATCATTACACTGCTCACCAGTAAAAATAAGACATGAGATATTTTTCTATCTTCCATACTTACTCTATCTTACCACTCTGCCTCTTTCTGTCACCGTTTGGCACATCACTGAATTCATTACCCTCCCACTTGTTTTTAATGGCTCTGTGCCTCTGTGATCGTTACACCGAGAGGGTCACATTCACAGAAACTCTGGCACAATCCAAACTTTTGAGTGGTGAGTTCAGGCTGCAGCACTCTGGAAGATCGGGAGAGTCTGAGGTGACGGGGTCATGCAGTGTCCTGCTGTTTCAACTGTTTTAAAGGTGGATTGCAACATCCAGCCTATACTGTCTGTAACTGTGAGCCCCTCCTCTTCATATGACACCGACAGCAGCTGCTGCTCCGTCCTGTACCATCCTGTCTCCTGTCCATGTGTGGAACCGGGAGGTGCTATTTAAATAGAGCCAAGTGCAGACACAGAGTGAAGGGGGGGGGGGGGGGGGGGGGGCTTGTGGTCGCTGGCGGCTCGGTTTAGCTGAGCTGATGGAGCTGGAATAGTTTTACCATGAGGATACAACCAAACTGGCATTTTGATTAGCTGACATTCAGGTTTCAGCAGCAGTGGCAATAATTTAACACGCCATCTGTGTAACATCACCTATCTGCTGCTGTCCTTTTGTTTTTTCTTTATAGTTACAGTAAATATCCAACCGTATATGTTATATTATTATATTATTTATTTTTAAGTATTTGATATTGACATTTTGCAGTTTCTCTTTCATTGTACTGTCACTTTACTAACCAATGAAGGGATATCTTATCTTATTATTAGCAATGTGAGTGTTATTTCAAATGACTTTATTAGAGGAAGATCAAGCACCTTCTGCAGCAACACACTGAGGAACATGAGGAACATTGTCAGTGGTTTGAAATGGGCCTCGTCAAAACACATTAATGACAATGAAATGTGTAGTTCAGGTGAAATAACAACCAAGACGTAGAGTCTTCTGTCTCTAGGGCGACGCTGCTGACATGGCTGGACAAATATTCAAACAAAATAAACACAAACCTACTTGAAAATCTCCAATTTAATCAAACAATTAACAGACAATGTTTTTTTCTAATAGCAATAACTAGATTGACGAATTGGCAAAGCTGAAGCAGAGATGATTAATTATTAATTAAATTATTTAATAAATTAAATCAAACCTATTATAACAAAAGGGGGAAAAAGATCAACACATGGTCCAACTTGAAAGTACTTTTTATTTCTGAAGCTCCAGAAAGAAAAGAAAAGCTTTGGAAACATTAAGTGTTATGATCCCTTTGTCTTTCTTCTGTAAAGAGGTCAAAGCTAAATATCATCAGAGAATCTGAAGACTCTGGTGCAGATTATGGTTTTGGTTTGGACCTGATGTTCACGGCTTTTATCTTCTTTTTTTTTTAAATTGTTTTTCCAAATCAAATGACAAAAGAGACTCAAGCACAAGAACAGCAACGTCCAATTCCTCCCACCCACGTCTCATACACTCCTTCACAGCCAGTACAACAACAGATACACAGATACAGCTATTACATCCATGTCCACCATGTCTTCCATTTGTTAATCTCAGACCTCCTCCGCTCTCTCTGCATATCAGCTCTCACATATATGATCCCTGCACGCTGCTGCAGCCACCCCCCCCCCCCGCTCCCCTGCAGTTTGCAGACCTCGGCTCATTGCGAGCATGAATAAGATTCTCCAGTTGCTCTGTGGGCGAAATGCACTGCACAGCGTGTGAAGTGCAGCAGTGAATGCTGGGAGGCCGCTATAAAAAATCCGACCCCGAGCAGAGCTGAGCTTCATTTCTGGGCGACCTCGTGAAAGTACACTCGCACCTGTCACTCACACTCAGAGACACAGAGTTTGTTTGTGATCGTCGGTCGGATTTAGAAAAGGTGTTGATGCTCGGTGTGTTTGCTTGTGTCGTGTGTTGGTCTGAGATTAACTGAGCAATGTGCATCTGTCAGTGGGCTGGTGTGGCCTTCAGCGGCCGTGACACAACACAGTGGTTCTGTTGTTTATCAGGAGTGCACCATGTGCTTGTGCTTCTCTTTAATAATAGGAGATATGAAGACACATTGTGGCAGACAAGGAGAGACAACAAAACTTTTTTAAGTGAGGTGGAAAATGATTTTGTTTTCTTTTTGGTTAAACAGTCTGTCAAAGTGAAAAAGAACAAGGAAACTGATTAAAAATGTACTTAAAGGCCTTTAAAATATTTTTTTTCAGTGTTTCTTACTATAAGCAATAGTTGTGCTTGAACACCCAATTTCCTGCCAAAGTTTGAGCAGTTTTTTTCTGTCCCGCTGTTTTGATCTGAGCTTTCCTCAATAGATTCTCGAGGGCGGACTCGGTTAGAAAAATGTTGTCAGCATCATTTTAATCAAAATCTATTGACAGTTATATAAACTTAAAACTATATACTTATTGCAATTATAATAAGGTTTACATAACTGAGGAACAAAATTGATTTAAAAAGTCATGATTACATAATTCTGAGATGGAGTGATTGAACTAAGTTGATTTTCGTACTAAACTGAAATTAGTGGCAACTCATGGGCGCCTGGAAAACACATTAAAATACCACCAAAAATATGGGAAAGATGGGAAGGTACATAACACCTATATGTCTATTATTCGTATCAAGCCTTTTTTTTTTTTTACCAAATGTCTTCCTTTTCTTGCACACCCTTTTATTATAAAGAGTTTTGAGTATCAGGCATGTAAACCCCAACAGATGCCTTAAACAAAGTCTTGACATTGTGCTTTTGCTTTGAAATTGAAAATTAATTCTGGTTTCCCTCTTTTTTCAGGTGCTGTGTGCTGTGCTAAACACCAACGATCTACCAGTCTATATTATACTATAGCTTCAACATCCAGCCAACAGCAGAGAGCTGCTCTTCTTATTCTACAGAATCAGTGTTTACCTCAGTGTCAGGAAACATTTTGTTGTTGATCAGCTGAATTTATAGAAAGTGAATCAGTGTCTCTGTCAAGGGCTCAACTCAGTAAACTTACTCAACCTTAAGACTCAAACGATGGCCCCCAAGAAGAAGGCCTCCCGCCAGAAGAAGCCTGCCGTGGAAACCATCTCTCAGGTCGCCATGGAGACCACCACCACGACCCAGATGAAGGTGCAGAGCCTCGGTGACGGCGTGGTGGTGGTGGAGACCGGGGTGAAGAAGATCGAGCAGATGGCGGCGCTGGACATCGCTCAGCTGAACAGCCTTAACCTCCCGCTGCCTCCGCCCGTCATCAAGCCCGGAGAGAGAGGCCTGGGCCTGGGCAGCGAGCTGACACGACCCCTGCACGGCAACGCCCTGCTGGAGGAGCTCAGCAAGATGCGCCAGGAGAAGTAAGTTCTGATGGGAAGTGATACTCAACAATGTCAAATCATTCCATTAGAATAACATACAATTCTAATACTACACAATTACTGCAGGATACTTCACAATCATGATACAACTTCGACACAATATCATTTCAATATCATTTCAATACAATATGGTGCATTTTGATCCAGCAGCCGACAATTATGATAAATTACAATTGTGGTTTGATACAATAACATGATGATATGCTGCAATTATGATACAATGCTATGCAGAGTATTTACAATACAATACAATACAATTGTGATTGTTATCGTAATTATAGGATCCATGTAAACACATCAGAATTATAAGATTACAATATTACAGTGAAAGCTATCATTATCACATTTTAATTGTATTGTTTTGTATTATATTGTAATTGTATTCTATCATGTTGTGTTATAATCACAATGTATTGCAGAACCCTGTTTAAATATATGCAACATAAAGCTCTTTCTGGGAGCATATGATTTTCTTATATTACAATATCTTCTTGTGCATTATTGCATCACATTCATTAACTTTTACTTTATTTTGTTTCATATCTGATTATATTCTATGTCATATGTCATATTTTTGTGTTAGTACAGCATCATAGTACACCTTTAAATTCAAGATAGCCAGATGTATCATATATCATTTTGTTGTACTACACATAATGTCGTGTGGTGTTATTGTAATGTGACTACATGTTTTCTCACATGGTTATTTGTCCTTCCTCCCTCAGGTTCCTGACTGACCTGGAGTTGGCCTGTAAGTCAAAGGCCTTTGACGTCCACAAGCTGGTCATCTCTTCAGTCAGTCAGTATTTCAGAGAGATTCTGGCCAAAGATCCTGGCATGAAGCGCTTGGAGCTGCCCTCCCTCTCACCTCTGGGTAGGTCCACCGAGATCAGTTTACACTGTCAACACTGCAGAAGTCAGGTTTATAATGTCCAACTCACCTGCCTTCCTTTTAGCTCTTGCACCAATCAATCACCATAAATCACCAATCAATTCACCCATAAAGCAGAATGAAAAGGACCAGTTGGTTTTCATTCTTTTTAAACAGATCTGTAGAAAAAAACAACAAAATATCTTACAACACCCCAAAACTGTCAAGCTTTAGAGCATGAGAGTGTCCACATGTGAGAGCCAATAACTCATCCATCCAACCGTACCTCCCTGCATCCATGTCAGTCTTAACTTGTTAATCTTTTCTGGAGCTGGTGCGTCCATCACTACAAATTCATGTTGTTCAAACCCACAGAACTTTATTTCTGTTCTATTCAGCATCCCAGACAATTTAAAGATGCCAAATATGTTACAGTTAACTTTTGAGAAATGAGCATACTTCATTAGCTGACTGTCAGAATATTAGTATGAAACTTAATAGTTTAAATGTAAAAGTCATTTTTCAAGCAAATATGCACAAAATGATGTAGTTCAGTTCAGCTTGTTAAGTGTAAGGACTTGACTGTTAAGTCTCGTGTGATCAACTGTTTTTGTGTATTGGACTGTCGGTTGTCACCTTGTGCTTCCAGAAAGCATGGTGGGCATTATCCACTATTCTCTGACATTGTATGAAATGACTAAGACTAAAGACTAAGTCAAAGACTAAATGATGAATTGATGAATTGAAAAGTCAAATGTTCAAATCAAAATAAAATGTTTTTCTGAATTTAAAGCTGTTTAAAATGGGATTTAAAGGAAAAATAAGTTAATTTCCTTTGGCCTCAGTAGTTTTGTTTCTTCTGGCTGAAACTGTTCATATGTGAGGGATTAATGTTTGACTTGTGTCAACTGCTCGTCCCTCTGTCTGCAGGCTTGGCCAACGTCATCACCTTCGCCTACCTGGGTCGCGTCCACATGTCGCTCTACACCATCGGCTGCACCGTCTCCGCCGCCGCCACCCTGCAGATCCCTCAGCTCCTCAAGATGTGCATGGACTTCCTGCTGGCCGAGCTCAACGTCCAGACCTGCGTCTACATCTGGAACATCGCCGCCGCCTACGGCCTGATGCCCGTGTGTGACGCCGCCCGCCGCTTCGTCCTGGAGAACTTTGTGCAGTTCGCAGAAACGCCGCTGTTCAACCAGCTGACCCTGGAGCAGATCTCTGCCTTCCTGCAGGACGACATGCTGATGTTGCCTTCAGAGGTCAAAGCCTTCAAGGTCAGAGGTCGAACTTTGTCTTTAAAGGTCAAAGATTGCAATCAGATCAGTGTTTTACATTTCCCTCTGAATTACTTTTTATACTTCAATCTGAATAAATCACAGCTGCAGTTATAATCAAAATTCGACCCCAAAGCTTCTTGACATGAATCACTGTGATCAGTCTCCACCTCCGATCCAAAGTGAGGAGAAATGCCAGGTTCTTCTTCGTCGGACCTCTGGTCCTTCCTATTTTCATCCAGACCTAAAAACAGACCCCAGACCAGCTGTTCAGAGCCGAACACAGAGCCATGAATCAATGCCAGTCACCTGCAGGCCAAGTAAAACTCTCACTGCACACAAGAGGAGAGCCTGTTTATTAATATACATAACTCCATGTTGGACCTAAATAGACAGACAGCTGAGGGAGAAGAAGAAGAAGTGATAGATGTATTTATAAACTGGAACAAATGTGAATGTAACGCTGTTTCATTTGGTCAATGATTTTTTTGTTCTGTAAAACTAACTTACTGGTTTCTTTTCTTTCTTTTTTGTAACTTTCTTTTTATTGATATTTTTAAGATAAATGACTGGGTTGATCATGAACAGGAAGTTAGTGTGTTAGATCCTATAGGCACACAAACACACACACACACACACACACACACACACACACATATATATATAAATATAATATGATATAATTTGCTGCCTGGTGTGAACACACAGAGTCCCCAAACTAACAAAATGCAGAAAGTGTTATTAGGAAAGTCGAAAATATAACTGAACACATCAATAAATAATAGTTTGTTAGATCATTTTTAAATAAAATATAAAATAACAAAAATATAAAGGTTTATAGTAGTTAGTGAAAAAAAAGCAAAAAGATTTTTTATTTTATTTATTTTTTTAAATAAAAAATCTTTTACTCTTCTATTGTTTCACTAGCACTTTATTTTTCAACTCTTAGTTTTCCATGTGTTTTTGGTCTTTGTACACATTTAATAATTTGTCTATTTCTTATTTATTTTTGTATGAAATCTTTAACTTGTTTGTTATGGCAGCTACATGAAGCCTGTTTTTGGTGACTTTGGTTTGACAGCTGCTTTGAGGTGCTGCATGTTGATGTGAGTCTCACTCTCGGACCGTCTCTCTCCAGTTGGCCATGAAGTGGCTGGACTTCGACGCCTCTCGTCAGGTCCACGCCGCGGAGCTCCTCGGTCATGTTCGCCTTGAGACGATCCCGGCCAGCGAGCTGGTGAGTCAGATCCAGCCGGTGCCCCGCATGATGCTGGACCCTCAGTGTCACCGCCTGCTGGTGGACGCCATGAACTACCACCTGCTGCCCTACCAGCAGAACACCCTGCAGTCCCGACGCACGCATGTCCGCGCCGGCCAGCAGACCCTGCTCACCATCGGAGGCCGCCCATCGCTCACCGAGAGGGCGCTCAGCAGAGAGGTTGGTGCCTGCGAGGCTGGAGATTTGGTTTCAATTATGTTATCATTAAAACACTACTAGCACTTGAAATCCCATTTAGTTTTCATTAATATAGACATTCTTTATGATAAATATCGTATTTCACATTATTACTAAAAGCTGTCCTTTATTTCCAACCCTGTGTCCTAGAAATCACATTTATATACAACTTATTTGCAACAGGAAATACAATTTGTAGGAAGAAGACTAATGTAATGAGGATACGTTGTTAATTAAAACATATCTGACAAGTTTCAAATACATTGATATTGAAGGCATCAGTAAAATATTCACAGACAATATGTTTGTTATCTGTGTTCTTACAGTATAACATCCACTTGTAGTGACTACAGGATTATTAAGCTTTTTTATGATTATGTTTAGACACTCGCACACTTTATTTATTTATAGGGATGATGCAATTTATCAGTTTCAAAACAAGACATGAAACAATGTGTTGCACAGAGAGTTTATAGCTGTTGCTAGTTCTCCACTCCTGTCCCTAGTTGGGCTTTTACATGTGTAATGGAATAAAAACAGTCAGCAAAACCAACACAAAACAGACAACACAATTGATAATATCCTACAATTAGCTAAAAATATACAGTTCACAGTGACACACACAGTGTGTTTATGTCAATTAGACCATCTTTTTAGAAGAATATTGATTGTAAATAAAAATTATATTTTTTCTACCTTGAATAATGTGCAGAGTAGTGAGCAGATTTTTTTTCAAACGCTGAGAGCCACAGTCTCTTCTGTCCTCTGGATTTTGGAAGCTGGACAGTCAGAGACTCTTTATAGAGACTGTTTGGAGACATTTTAGTGAGTAAATCAAACTGACATAATGAAAGCAAGTCCCCCAAGTTCCTTGCTGACCTTTGACCCCGCTGTCCAGGTGCTGTGGAGAGACCCCCGTGAGGGAGGAGCCTCCTGGCGTCACCTCACCCAGCTGCCGGCGAAGAGCTTCAACCAGTGCGTGGCTGTGATGGACGGCTTCCTGTACGTGGCTGGAGGAGAGGATCAGAACGACGCCCGCAACCAGGCCAAGCACGCCGTCAGCACCCTCAGCAGGTGACACTGACAGACCAACACATACATACAGACATCATGGATAAGAACAAGTGTTGTTCACAGGTTGCAGCTCACCAGTGGGACCCGGTCCACAGGTAAAATAATAAATATAAATATTAAAAATATATTTAAGAAAATATTTCAAATAAAATATTAGTAAATGATTTGCTAACCGACTATGGGTCACAACTTATGAACCCCTTATAAAGGATGCTTTATTTATATTGTTTTAGTAAACCATGGGACAGGAGTGGTAAGTGCTACTTGTCAGGTTAATCAAGAACAGTCTGACTGATCCACAGTACACACTGTATGATCACACACACCTCTGCCTGGGGCCCCAGGGCAAAGGTGAGCTGCTGGGCCCCACAGGGACCCTCTTCAAGACAAGGCCTCAGTCCCACATCCTAAAATCTCCTCTAACCTTACCCTCCTCTTCCCCCCATCAGATACGACCCTCGCTTCAACACCTGGCTCCACCTGGCCAGCATGCGTCAGCGCCGCACCCACTTCTCCCTGGCCGCCAGTGGCGGCCGGCTGTTCGCCATCGGCGGCCGTAACGTGGAGGGTCTGCTGGCCACCACCGAGAGCTACCTGCCGTCCTCCAACACATGGCAGATGCGTGCTCCCATGGAGGTGCCCCGCTGCTGCCACTCCAGCGCCACCCTGCCCTCCGGAGACATCCTGGTGACCGGCGGCTACATCAACTGCGCCTACTCCCGCTCCGTGGCCTGCTACAGCGTGGAGACCGACACCTGGAGCGAGAAGGCCTCCATGGAGACTCCCCGAGGCTGGCACTGCTCCACCAGCCTGGGAGGGAAGGTATACGTTGTGGGAGGAAGCCAGCTGGGCCCCGGAGGAGAGAGGGTGGATGTTCTCTCTGTGGAAGTCTTCTCTCCGGAGAGTGGAGTGTGGAGCCGGGCCGCCCCTCTCCCGCTCGGCGTGAGCACCGCTGGCCTGTCCCCGCTGGCCGACAAGCTGTACCTGCTGGGGGGCTGGAACGAGGCGGAGAAGCGCTACAAGGCGGCCGTGCAGAAGTACGACCCGGCCACTGACAGCTGGTCCATGGCCGAGGATCTGCCCGAGCCCACGGTGGGAGTGTCCTGCTGCACCCTGACCCTGCCGCCCCGCCACGCGCCGCGCCGGCAGCAGCACCGCAACACCCCGGCCCACGAAGAGCAGCAGCAGCCCGGGAAGAACCGGAGCAGAGAGAGCAGCGTGGCCCCGTCACAGACCATCACAGCATAGAGACATGGAGCAGGGGAGAGACTGGAGGAGAGGAGGGACGGTTCAACCTCAGGAGAACATCTGGATTAGGGCTGCAACAAATCATTATGCATATATTATCAATTAATCTGTAGATTGATTTTTCAATTAGGTGTACCCAAAGTAACCAAGGTGACATCTCCAAATGCCCAAAGATATTCCGTTTAAAATGACATATTTATTACTAACCCTAACCCCTTATTGCCTGAAAAACACCTTTTAATAACAATTTATCAAAGTTTTTTGTCGATCAATTGATCAATCGACTGATGGTTTCTGCTCTAATCTGGATCATGTCTGCTCTTTTTTTCTGTTCATATTTATGTTGAAAAATTAACTTATTTATCATTTTAACACCAAAGATTTTTCCTTTTTATCAACCTTAACGAAACACATTTCTGCATTCCTGTCAATCAATAACATGAAGCACAAAGATCCAAGACAAAGAGCAAAATTAAATCAGCGAGGCTTGAATAATAAATAATTGAATAAGTATATAAGTGGGCAAATAAAATTAAACAAAGCAAGTTTACATTTTAGGGGCCAAAGTATACTGATGACAATAATAATGGCCAGTTTAAAGGAAGTCTATGTAAAGTTTGAAAAACAGTTGGAAAACGGTAAAATGTTGTTTAACAATGGCAAAAGAGAAACTGACCCATTATTACCATTTATAGTGTAAATATCTAAAGGCTAACATCAGGCACCATAAATTACTGGTCAGGCTGGACCAAGTGAGGCCGTAACAGCAAAACCTTGAACTCAGCAACAGCTTGTTTTATTGCTTATAATTCAACTTTTCATTTGTAAAAGGAAGAATGTGTCATTTCTTTTTTCAAAAGCTGCATGGTCTCTTTTTTTTGGTCAAGAAATGTCATGAAGTACTGATCCTGAATGTGAAAAAAATCATTTCTGCTCGACATCTGTCCTGCGATGTTGCGACTGCGAGACAGAAAAGAGAGCTTGCATGATCCGAAGTTGTCTCAGGAGGTTTTCCAGTGATGGAGAAAGAGGTGGATGAGGGATGAAATGGAAGAGAGGAGCAGGCGGAGGTAGAGAGGTGACGGATGGAGGACGATGAAGGATGGAGAGATGGCTGTCTGTGTTTGAGCGAACATCAAGACGACTGTGAATCCACTGGCAGATTGTGTACAAAGATGTATCTAGGCAGAGTGTGTGTGTGTGACTGTGAACATGAGTGTGTGAATGTGTTTGTGACAGCAAACAGGGTGAATGACAGGAGTGTGTGTGGGCGCTTTCTGACAAAAACAACACAATAACGAAGATTTCTCACCGGCAAACTTGAAATATTTCTCATGTGAACAGCAGCGATAAACAAACCTGTTTATTATTTAACGTATATCTGTCAGAAGTAGAGTAGCTCGACTGTGACAAAAATAATAAAAAAAATATATAGATGTAGTACTTAATAAAGATTTTATAAGTGCAATGGAGTGGAAGGATGAAGAGGAGAATGTAAAGAGGAGGGCAGAGTGAAATCAACAACACAGGTGAGATGTCAAATCTCGTGGCTTCAATCCACAAAGCAAAGACTGAGAAAAATGTCTAAAAAAATGCATTAAATCTGAAAAATTAAGAAAAAGAAATGTGACTAACCTAATAGAATAAAAGAAAAATGCAACAAATTAAGATGAAAAGAAATATAAAAATGTGTGAACTCACCTGTGTTTGTGTTTGAAAACATCAGCCGTCCTCAGAAGTCTAATTTTTACAGAAACTAAGACAAACCAACCAACTGAAGAACCGGTGAGACTCCAGCAGGAGGAGCTACGAGCTGCTAAGAGTTCATGATGAATATCACTGTTTATCATGAGACAACAATGGGGCTGATCAGGCTCGTTTGATCGGCTGTGTCCCTCTGTATCGTCTCCTTCTTAGCGCTGGACGAGCTCTGTGGGTTTCACTGAATAAAGCCAATCTAATCAAAACCAGCTGATTCTCTGTCTTTTCATTCATTTTACTACATATGGTGTTGCTGGGAAATGTAGTCTTTATATATATATATATATATATATATATAATGTTTTACAAACTCATTTTAAAAAGTCATTGTTCTTTTGTTTTTTTCGCACTAAGGCCTTTCACTGTGATAAGCCAATTGGTGGAACTGTTAAGTTGTCGCCGGACGGACCACATGGTACATTTGTATTGTTAAGAGGTCCGATGTGGGCTGCAAACATTTTTGAGATTTTCAAGTGGGCCATGAGGCGGAAAAGGTTGGGAACCGCTGGTTTAAGGGAGGTTTGTTTGTCCCAGAGAAAGTTTTCATTTTGTTGAGTCGAACATAAAGCAGGTTTTTTTCTTACATACTGACACACACTGGAGCAGGAGTGTTGGTCTCTTAGAAAATACACTTCCTTCAACTTTGCTCAAGGGGATGACCCACAATGTACAGTAGAAAGAATAGTAAGTGAACCCTTTAGTCAAATCCTAATCAAAATAATGACTAAAGACACTATATTTCAACTAAAAACACACAAATCAAATCATAAGTATACGGGGAAAAGTGCACAAACCCCTCAGCTAATGACACGGACAGCTCGACATCATGGAGGGGAAATGAATTAACAAGTTTACCAAGGTATCTTACAGGATGAAGCTGCTGACGTTCAGTAACAGCTGGTGACGCAGCTGGGAAATGACCCTAACCACTGAAGTAAATCTACCACAGAATGACTGAAAGGAAAATCCACCTCCTGGAGTGGTCCATAAGAATCTGTCTGAGCTGAATCCGTCCTGTAGAAGGAATGATGCTGAATTAGAGCCAAAGGAGGTTCAACTCGTTATTAAATCCAAGGGTTCACTCAGTTTTCCCTCCATCATTATGAATGTTCAACAGCTGTGTTCAATAAAGACACAAAAGATTTAAATTGTTTGTTATATTAGGTTAAGCTCCTTGTGTTTGTCCATATTTGTGATTTAAATAAAGATCAGATCAGATTTTATTATATAAAAATGGACGTTGACTCCGGGTCTGGAAAGTGAAGCCAATGCAGAAGTGCATTAAACTTGCATTCTATCTAATGACCATCAGAGGGCCTCCCTATTAGCCCTATCTACCCCTGTCTACCCCCAACTACTCTATCAGTCCTATCTACCCTCCCTATCAGTCCTATCTACCCATCTATCTAAGGGGTGATTCAGCTGATCTGGCTGGCTAGGTGAGTGTTCCCTTTGTCCTCCACCGGTCGGCAAGATCTTAAGGCCGGTGGAGGAGGACGGGGTGCCCCCGGTGGACTGCCCCTATATATGAGGTCCTATACAACCTCCCATCAGCGAAGTCCGTGTTGTCATCATGACAACATAATTACCAAAATTCCCAGGCCCAGTCTCGTGATTTGTGTTCATCACCTTTGGTCCAAAGACGGTTCTTTGTCGATGGGGGACAACACCTCTGAAGTGCTCATGTCCCCCACCGACAGCCGTGAGTCCATGAGACTCTCAGTTCAAACAGCTTGTCGGTGGGGGACTCAGCACTCCAGCGCGTGCAGCGCCTCAGCATGAGGCTCGTGCTGAGGTCACACCATGGACAAAAAAATATTAGATTTTCTCTAAACTTCAGCATTAAAAAAAAAAAAAAAAAAAAGTTTCATAGGATCCAGATTAAACCAATAATTCAGATGCAGAGTAAGATCTGAAAAGGGCTCATCTGCTTGACTGACACGTGAACACATCACCGGCTCTACACTGCCACCATGTGGTTAAAAGTTGCATCCTGACATTTTGCTACAAAAATAAAGACAGCCACTAAATAAAAAAAAATTAAATAAAAAAAGGTCAATATGCAATATGTTAACCCCTTCAACTAACTGTTTTCACTTGTCCACATTTGAAATAATTAGGTGATAAAGTTTCTTAAAACTGACATTAACTGAAATCACAGAAAAACCCCTTTGATGAAGAAATGTTGGCATGGAGACTTTCCATGTGAGTGATATGGATGTAAACATTGGGGGTATTTTATCTTAGTTAAATTTCTAATTTTACCGTCTAATTTCTAGTTATTAATGTTGTAATCCTGTTGAAATCATGTTTTTAAAAGTGCTGTTTAAGTCATTATTAGTGTAACACTGAAATGAAGGATTCAATGTTTTGACAGACTCTGGACTGAACGTCAGAACTTCAGCCTCAGCTGATTTGATAATGACCTTTGTTTTATCTCCATATCCAAGTACCTCAAATTTCTGAAGTATCCCTAAACTGAAATCATAAAGACGCAGACCATCCCACCACAGAGAGCCCGAGTAACAACATTAGACCAAAAGTCATTTTTTCCATTTTATTACTTTCATACAAACAAGATGAAAAGGTGGTCCTTTACTTGCCAGGGAGGATGATGCCATCATACTGGGAAAAAATGAAGAGGGAAACGTTGAGGTTAAACATTACAGTTGTTTTACAGTGTTTTGACAGTGACAGTTTCCTGAAGGTTAAATGATTCTGAAACTAACATTTCAGAGAGGGAGAGCAAACTGAGGGAGACACAGATATAAAACTAAACCACAAAATCTCAAGACAAGTTGATTTTAGCTCTGCAGCAAATCAAAGTTAAATTAAAATCAGAAATTGCATGAATTTAACTATTTCCTCAGGAAGCCTGAAGCCATTTCTTAGGCATGTGTGCTAGCAGTGTTTTTAATGAGCCACTTGTAAATCTGGACACATGACATGTTTAAACACAGAAGCTGCTTCCTTAAACTTTATAAATAAAGGACTACTTCCTGTGTAGCACTGATTCAGTTGAGGGCAGTTAACATGTGTCTGATAGTTTATAAATGGTCGTTCAGCTAATGACGGAGGGTGTAGAGGTCTCAGTTGTGTATCAAACATTATACTAACGGCTTTAACACGCCCAAAAGTCTCCTCATAAACATGTTTGATCTGACATCAACTGATGAAACATACACCAGTTTCTTCAAGGGTTCAGGTTGGCCAAGTTAACTTCTTCCATTTATCTTAGTGATTACACATCTGAAATCAGTCCAATGCTGTTCTCTCCTTAAAAACGTTCACGTGTAACTGTGTTACTCACTTTCTGCTGGAACCAGCGCATGGCCTCCTCTTTGCGGATGCGGTGCCTGAAACCGATGCGGCCTCTTTTCCGCTTCTTGTCTGCAATGCTGAAGCCGGGTCTGCCCAGAACCTGGACACGGGGGGACGACGACGACAGAGCGGCTCAGAAAAGCTTTGACTCAAATGTTTCTCCATTATACATGAAAACTTCATAAGCATTGATTAGTACTTTTTGTTTCCTGAGACTAGTGCTTTCAATTCAGGAATTTAAGCCAGTTTAAATAAGCAAATAGTTCATAATTGATTAGTTCATCAAAAGAAAATTTATCAGCACTACATTTAATATTAATCATTCTGGGAAATTTGATTCTCTTGTCAAATGTAAGACATTATAAGAAAAACTATATCAAGGTGTATTTTGGTAGAGGTTCTCGATGAGATGCAGCCACATCATGTCCGCTAACCATAGACATGATTTACTGATGACACACTTGTGCAAACATCATAATGTAAACAGCATTTAAATGTTTATCCACCGATTTTTCTCTTAACCACCAAGAGAGGCTGAGGCAAGTACAAACGTCAACTGTTCATTAATCTAACTGCTCTCCTCTTGAAGAAAAAACTACCAGTATAATCTAAATCTTTTCCACAGTCAATTATCAGTATCAAGTGACAACACGTATTGTACTTTGTCAGTCAGGGTAACCACCTCAACTAAATGCTACAAATAACAATGACCAACAGAGACCAAGTCAAGAAATAACCGCCTAATTTTAAATCGGTTCTAATGGTCATAAAGTGAAACAAATGTCAAATAAATCTACAAACACCCATTAACCCAGCAGCAACCTCTGGTCTGTAACATGAAACCTTGAAGTCTTAGTACAATAACACTCTAACCACAAAACACATTTATCAATTGTTTCAGCAATGATCTGTCACAGTTTAAGATTCAGTAACTACTGTGAACTAAAAACACACCACATCCCAAACCCTACCACATCTGCAGCCAGCATTCTGTTTATTTGTACATCACTTACCACATAGAAGTCCAGTCCGTAGATACCGATGCTGGGGTCGTACTTGATGCCCAGATCGATGTGCTCCTGGATGCCGAAGCCAAAGTTTCCGGTATCAGAGAAGTTGTTCTTTCTCAACTCGTACTCACGCACCTGAAAGCGGGAACAGCAGAGGACTGATTTAAAGCAACAATATTATGTTCACAAAATCATGATTAAGTTTCATCAAAGGTTAATAGTTGCTTAAATGTCAGTATCGGCCTGTCTTACAGAGTCCATTCAAGGATCCAATAAAATCAAACCGACACATTATTGTTGAGTTTTTCCCCACATTTATTTTTGTGGAAAGTCAACGCAGCAGTGTGTCCTGAGGAAATCTGTCAGTAAACAACACTGAAAATATCCAAACAGGTAGATATCGGTCTTGGGATGAGGTAGTGTCACCTTTAACATAATGAGCTAATTTAATCAACTACATATCTTTCGTCCTTTAGTGCAATTTGAGAATCAAGTTTCACAAACAGGCCAAGATTCATTGACATTGTTGGGTTATTTTCAATTATTAATCATGTCAATACTCAAAAAGTCTTCTGAGCAAGAAGGTCAGGACGCCACAAGAGATGAAAATGAATGAGTCACAAGATAATTAACACAAAAGAAAAATACTATGCCACAAAAATGGTGATTACTGTTCTTTAAAAACACTGAATAGTTCTTACTCTTCAGCCATCTAAAATACACAAACTACATTTTAGACAAGGGAACTGAACTCTTCAGTTGTAACATGTGATAAGGAGCCAGGAGTAGACATGACTTGCTCACCTTGAGTCCCTTCTCCAGGATCTCCTCTGCTTTGGCTCCACGGACGGTGCAATGGACAGCAATCTTTTCATTTCTGCGGATACCGAAGGATCTCACAGTGTAGCGGGCTGCAAGTGGAGGACAGAACAATGTCAATTCACACACAGCAGTAAGACATGATACCTGCAAATACATTTCCCTTCCTGTAGTCTATTCAGACAATTCCCACTCTATCAACTATTGGTTGCTAATTCACCTTTAAGAGTATATGTACTAGATAAAATAACCACAGCTTACACAAACTATTACAACTCACCCTTAGAGAAGACGGGAGTCTGGCCTGTGAGTTGCTCCAGCACTTTAGCAGCTCGGGTCAGCCTGTCTCCGCTCTCGCCGACGCAGATGTTCAGGCAGAGCTTGCGGATGCGGAGCTCTCGCATGGGGTTCTCCTTCTTCTCACCCTGGTCCTAAGGAGCACAAGACAGAGGCTGTTAAAACGTGGGAACTGGCGAGTCACTGTAGACCTCCACGGAAACCAACGCCTCGTCAGCTACTGCCATGTTGGGTTCACTCTGCTGATCGACCATTAACAATAAACTCCAACTTGTTTAAGAATCACATTTTATCATCTTCTGAAACTGTTCTTCTACATCAGCATGTCACATGCCGGTCGGACATGTCCGTACATACCCCCGCTACTTCTGTTAGCATATCTGTACCCACAGTCCGGAAAACATAATAGCCTCACAACAACTAAAAAGCTCATACTAAAATAAATCTGACTTATCTGCTATGTTGCTGTGTCACCACAGTGTTATAATCTCGTCGTTAACGACAGAATTTAACCACAGACACACGGAGGTTCAGTGTTTTACAGCAGCTAGTCTGTTAGCATTACTCGGTTGTCAACTTTTAACATTCATCTGTAACATTTACTGAAGAAATGCGCCTCTGGATTAATCGTTCATTAAGGGGTCTAATCATTTGAACATAAATCAGCCGTTAGAAACGACCTGCAAGGCCGATGATGGTGGATTTCAACTGTAACTTCATATATGATCGCCATCGTACGATGTGGTACGCTACTCACCGCCATGTTGGATCACTAGAAGAGGACGTTACGTTTCCGGCGGCAAATATTTATAGTGCAGGGTTCACCGCAAATAGTGTAGGGGAAACTAGTAGCGGGAAAACTCAATGGTTCCGTTTTACTTACTAAAAGCAAAATATTACAAAACAACAAATTATTTACCATTTACAGAGATTGTAAAGACTGAATAAACCCACGTCTCTTTCATACAGTGTTTATCAGTTATTAGAACTGTGAGGAAAATGTGCTAAGACTCAAAGTTACAGCTGTTGTTCTTGGCAATGATAAACTGTAGACTATTATCAATAGTTACGTGATTTATTCAGTGTATTAGATGAATGCTGAATAAACAACAATAAATATTCAAATAAAGTTCAATTCAATTCATTTTTATTTGTATTACACCAAATCATAAGATACATTATCAAGGCACTATCTATCTATCTATCTATCTATCTATCTATATATCTATCTATGAAATAATATCAAATAGTACCTGCAGTGTTTAACACACTGAAAAAGACAAAAAATGACTACCAACAACAATCTTTTCCCCTTTTTTGGAAACAATCTGCATTAAATGTCAGTATGAGGGTGATTCCTTTTCCTTTTATGTTACAAATTGTTATAACTCTATATCACCTTGGGAAATATTTGATTTAGTCAGTTTATCAATGTCACCAATAAATTAGAAATAAAACATAATAAAGTAAAATACAAAAATAAAAAATAAAATAAAATAGTCATCATTCCTGTCCACCAAACTATTAGGGACATCTACAAAACTCCTATAGCTCTTTTATGTCACATCTCAGGTGTCCCAAAGCACAAAACCCATCGGTTTCATGGGGGAAGTTTATTGATAAATGCACTTTATTATATGGTTTCACCAAATTTCTGTATTTCATTATAAGAGTGAGTGTATATTTTCATTTCCTATTACTCACATTAGAAACAGGGCACAAGCCAAAGCAAACAAAGGTACAGCCATCACTATGACCATTCTATTCATGAACACAGTGTCCAGGGAGTGAACTGCAGTCAGCAGAGACGACTGCTCAGAGGAAGGAGTCACTGGTTTCAGTGGTGACTCAGGAGCTGGAGGCTTCAGCAGGGGCAGGTTCTGCCTCCTCTGCTCCTCCAGGGCATTGATGAGGAATGCCAGCGCCCTGCGGGGGAAGACTTTCGTGGAGAAGAGGTTGCACTTGGAGACGAAGAAGTGAGGGAGGGAGCTTCTCCGTGCATGGTCCTCCAGACACCCGAGGAGGTGAAGGAAGCAGACAGGGAGCTGTTGAGGAGTCCACATGGAGTCGTTGAACCTGACAGACGAGACACAGGGGGAAGATGGGAGTGAAATGAAAATCTGAAGGAATGATGACACTGAGAGAATTCTGTTACAAAACCAATCCAAACACTGCTAGCAGCCCTATTGCTAATGCTACAACAATAACACCAATGATAAATCAATAGGACTACAACTACTGATTATTTGTGTTATTGATTAATCTAATAATCATTTAGAAGGACACCTAAACCATGAGCTGAAACTCACTATAAAGCTGACCTTTCACATTTTCACATCACATCATTTTCATCCTCAATATACAATGATACAACTACAACTATTAGTACTACAACACTACTCGTACAGCTACTACTACTACAATAGCAACCACTACTATGATAATAATTACATGTTGATGATAAGACAGATGAGTACCTGATGGAGAGCGTGTGGAGGAAGACCGTCTTCCCATGGTACGAGCAGAGGTCATCGAGCTCTTTGGGAAAACGTTGCTTCAGACCCTCGATCAGGGATTTGAGGAGCATCAGACACTGCTTACTGTTAGAGAGGAGATGAAACTATTTGTTGTAAAAAGACCCCAAGAAAAGATTAAAACCTTTTTTTTTTTTTTTTTTTAAATATGGTATCTATAATTGAAAAACTTGAAAAGCTTCTTCAGTTAGAGGCTGTTATGGTTCCCTGTTATGTTATTGTTGAATCTATAGAGTATTAAGTATTTTGTAACTGTGTTTTTTATAAGGCAACTTTTATAAAATACATTATGAATTGTATCTATTTTTCTTTTCTAATGGTTAAAGGGGCTATCTGTAAGTTTTCTCAGCTCCTGAACGAGGTCTCTTGTCCGGAGCGGATGGCGGTGATGGTGGTGTTGTCTTTATAACACAAGGGGTTATAATACGTTCTCTGAGCAGCTACTTCTTCAGGGCAGACCAGAGGCTACAGTGAGTCGCTAACGTAAAGTGACAAGACGGGCCAGGGCTAGCTGGTTAGCGCTAACTTCAGTACAAGAAAAGACCAGATAGAGACAAGAACTCCTGTTTCGTGTAGACTGATAAGTAAACAGCTGTTAATGTTAACGTTAGCTATGTAGCGATAGAAAAACCTACAAATAACTCCTGTAACAAATCATTTACTAACACTTTAATCATCAGCTATAAACCATTACTAAGAAATATTTGGGTTGCCAAGTTGTGAATAACTGTGAAAACTCCTCCTCTCTAATGCACCACTCTAGACAAGCCTGCACAGCTCCTGCAGCTAATACAATGACTGGATAGACAAAGAGCGCCATCTGTGACGAGATGTAAAGATGAGAGAGTGAGTCACAGTCTCACCGGCAGCACTTGGTGGCGTTGCTCTCACAGCAGGTTTTGGTGTTGCCATGAGACGTGATCATCTTCTTCTCAATGAGAGAGAAAGAAATCCTCCAGCTCTCTGATGCAGAAAGACAAAACAACCTGATGAGACAATGCCGCTGTGAACATGCACACATGCACTCAGTATTGGTTGTGCATGAAATACATAAGTGGCACATTCTTTTATTTACACCTTCTGACATTTGAAGAATTTGGCTTTTGAAAGAAGATTAATGGGAGCTAGGACTGAGTGATGTGTGTTCTGCCTGAAAAGTACAATGTCAAGGAGCAACTCGCCACAAAATAAAATGTCAGTCATTAACTAGTAATCTCTGTTAAGTTTGTATGAAAAACTAGAATTAATGTCTCGGGGGATCCCTGCGCCACTCAGACTAGTTTCAGGTTACATCCCTGTTCATCCAGAGTCTTATAAAATCTGAACCATTTGTGTGATTTTTTTTGTCAAATCTAATCAGTCCTTGAGTCCAAGTGAATGTTTGTGCCAAATGTGAAGGGATTCCCTTGAAGAGTTCTCGAGATATTGCATTCACAAGCCACTGTGACCTTTGACCTTTGACCACCACAATCACAAAACACAATAAGGTCACCACATTTTCAGCTTGTGATACATGATTCAAGGATTTTATATGGGATTAATTGCAACAAATGATATGGTGTTGTTGTTTTCTCTCACCTTTAGCTTCCTCCTTGTTTCCTTGGTTTCGACCTTTGAGCCTCTTCGGTACAAAGTAACACGGCAAGCTCTTGATCTCTTGGCGAACCTTCTTCCCCAGCCAGTCGTCCACATCTGGACCGTTACGGACGGCGAGTGGCCAGCCCTGAGAGGAGTGGACCTACATTCAGGAACAAAAACAAATATGAGGTCACATTAGGTCAAAATAAGTACAATTATATTTCTTTGTGATCTGGTAATGATTTTCACCACTCACTATCAACACTGCTTCCCAGAGAATCATGGGTACACATATTGAAACAAACAATAAAAGTCTTCACAGCATGTCAGTGACGTCCACAGAGACCAGGAGACCACTTGGTTCCCCTGGAGACCGGACCAGCATTATGACTGTTAGCTCTACAGGTTTCAAATAAATGTGGATCCCACGTCTCTGAAGACTTTGTCTCTGACAGTTTTGTCTGTAATACCCTCATTATGTTTTTGAGCAATCCAAACAAGACATTAACGTGGATGTGTGATATTATTTCTGTAGATAATCAGACGAAACATTTACCTCCAGAGCAGGAACCACGTCCACAGAGATTATCTCTTCACTGTTGTCCTCAGTTCTGCACAGAGACAACGTCACTGCAGGCGAGTGTGGACGCTTCCTGTTCACCTCCCAGCGATATCGACTGTCATGCACTGGAAACACAGAGAAGAGGACACAGACAGGAGACATGAGTAGCTTCATCTCGTGCTTCCTAAAGTGCAACCGAGGTTCCCGAACAAACCAGGCCAGAGTATTATAGTGAGTGGTGACCTCTCTGCACAATGTCTAAGAAATAAATGTGAATAAAATAAATAAATACACGTAATTTAATTAAAAGTACCAATCCAATACTGATGAAATACTCCATCACTGTATTACCAAGAACATGTACGTCGAGTATAAAAAGTGAAAATGGCCTCTGTGAATGTTATAGAATTTTCATTATGGATTAATCTGCTGATTGTTTCTTTGATCGATCCATCAGATTTTCCTGGAGCCAAAGACGATTCAAATTACTGGAATTTAAGACAATAAAAGCAACAAATCATCACATTTGAGAAAGTGAAACCATGAAATGTTTGGGCTTTTTGCATAGAAATAACTTCAACAATTAATCTGCTATCAGAGCAGTTCATTCAAATTCATTTTCTAATAACTTGCTAATCAACTAATTGAATAATCGTTTAAGATCCAAATTTATATGATAATTAGATTCTTCTTTCATAATGCAACATATTTTAAAAGCTTCATGTGTTTTCTATGTCAAATCCATGGAAGAGGAATAATAATTATAATTATTAATTATTAATCTTCTAAAAAAAATGTTCACATGTGGCCCTAATCCTCTTCCTTAACAATCTGAAAAGTAACTGGTAACTATAGCTGAAAGAAAATAGAGAGAAAATAGAAATACTGAAGTACCTCAATTGTTTCCATGTAAGTACAGTACTTGAGTAAATGCACCACCTGATGTAAAGAGGATTATTTCCTTTAGGAGACTTTAATTTCCCTCCAGTACATGTCAGATTATTGACAGGGAAATGAAAAGACACCAGCAGCAGAAAGTGGAGAGATGATTGACTCAATATAAAGATCAGAGGTGGAGCAGAAAACCTTTGTAGGTCTTGAGGAACTTGCGGACCAGGCGATACATCTCACTCAGGACCTTGCTGGATGAGAGGGTTCGCTCATTCTCCAACAGAAAGGCCTGGATGGGGGACCGAGTGGCCCGGTTTAGATCGAGCCGGTAGAAGAGTCCATGGTCCAGCTCCGTCATGATGAGGCGTGAAGGAGCCTGAAGCTTCAGCATCATGTCGAACTCATCAGGGCTGTGGATCTGAAGAAGAAGGGATCAAATAAAATATTCTGCTCTTTTCTTTAGAAAAGTGAGAGTGGGAGAGTTTCACGACCTCACCTTCACTTTCTCAAAGTAGCTGCCGGTGGTGAGGAACTCAGCCGTCTGGAAAAAAGGCTGATCACTGCTGCTCCTCAGGAACTTCAGCAGGTTCTCTCTGAAATCGTTCACCACCGCTGCAGCCCAGCTCCGCTCCCCCTGCCGGATCTTGAGGTCTTCGGCGTTGTCTTTGATCCACTTTGTCAGCTGTGGAGAGATGGAGACCGACTCCTCCGCCGTGGATCCCTCCCCTGCAAAGTGACACAGACAAGATTTAAGTGAATGAGGAGTGAGAGTCAACAACTCCTCCAAATCTCCAAAGCATTACCAATAATGACAACCCATGTAATATACATTTACATTTATGTCCCTAAATCAACAGTGATGTTGACATGCGTGTCACTTATGTTACTATCATATATATAGAGCCTCTGGACATATGAGGATATCCATTTATAACATATGAAATACCCACAGTAAAATTTGTTTTATTAAAAAAATGTCTATATGATGAATTTTTATTTGGTATAAGATGTTGTGACCATATATGTTAATGATTTAATTTATATATTCTGGTTTACTAAAACAGCATAGGCGTATATATATATATATATATATATATATATATGTTTCTGTATGTTTTTCAAATCAATTTCATATTAACTTTAAATATGTCTCAGACTTTTGGACCCTATACTGTTTATAATATTAAAATATACTGACAGGCTTTGGGATGGATGTATTTTTTTGTAACATATGTCTAAAATATAAACATTAAATAAACATACATATTTGTACGGGCTAGAAATATATGACAATATATGAAATTATTCCAACTTCTAATAGGTTTCATATATTTTATTTATATTTCGTAATTTTTTACATGTATGTTTTTATTTAATATGTACATACATTATATGTCATATATACGAATTCAATATATGTACATATATTACATTTGCGTGTGGGAACTAAGCCGACAGAAAAATGCCAGAGACTTTGAGATTAAGCTGCAGAACTGTTGGTACGGAAGGTGAGAAGTTTTCTGCAGCATCACCTGTTTTTGATGATTGTTGTTGCTGAACTCTCTGAACTCTCTGTCTCTGATTGAGGCGTGGAGACGGCGTCGCTTCAGTCGGACTGACCTCTCTGAGGCTCAACTCTCTGGCCTCTCCATCCATAACTCGTCTCCTCTCAGCCTTTAACAAACCTGTACACAGATAGGGACAATAACTTTCAGTTATGTGCATGTCTAATGGATGTGGTTTGTTTATTAACTCAATAACATTACAATAACATTGAATAACATCATGGATCTCAGTCATTCTCTTTAACACTGATGGAGCTTTAACATAATGTTTTAATGTGTAGTAGAAACATAAAGTAGCAGAAAATGGAAAATTTGTAATTAAGAGCAGTGTTTGAATAAATGTACTAAGGTACTTTACACCATTGAGTAATGTGAACACAAATTATTCATTTTTTTGAATAAAGAAAGATTAAATCGTGACATGATCAGTACCTATTAGAGAATAGAATATATATTTTTGCAAGCACTTTTTTAGCTCAATCAAGTAAAATTTAAAATACGAGCACAATATGTCCTTATTGTCTTTCTATTGTCTTTAGCAGAATGCCATGGAGGTCTGAAGATGAATCCTTTTGGCTTTTGACTTGCACTCAGCACCATTTGTCACAGTTTGTACAAGGCAACTGGAAGGAGCATCCAAATACAGACACGGGACAGTTCAGGAATTTCATGAGAGGAAATGGTGATATTACAGTAAAAGCTTGCAGTACAGTAAAATTAGGTAGACAGACAGACGGATAGATAGATAGATAGATAGATAGATAGATAGATAGATAGATAGATAGATAGATAGATAGATAGATAGATAGATAGATAGATAGATAGATAGATAGATAGATAGATAGATAGATAGATAGATAGATTTTTAGTCTTTAATTTGGTTCTGAAGATTTCTGATGTTGACAGAATATACTATGATTTATTGTTATCATCTATTTCATGTTTACTTGTATAGCACTGAGTAAATAAATGGCCTTAGCTAATTTGCGATCCCTGTCCCTAAATGGTCTCTTAAAAATAATAAACTATATAGTACCAATAGATATAATCAGAAGGACAATACATACAAAACAGCACAAGACACAAACACTTTACAAACAATGATACAATAAAAATACTATAAAACAGCTAGTAGATGATTCATGTCTCTGTGACTGATCCCTCTTTAAAACCTGTTTGTGTCAGCAGGTAAACTCACCTGGATCAGAAGCGTCTTGAGCGTTGAGAACGGAGCTGCTCTCTATTGTGTTATACTGCAGTGTGTCATCCTCTCCTGCTCTATCCAGTATCTTCACTTTCACTTTCAGTTCCCATGAAATCTAATGTGAGGAAGATGATTTCTTTGTTCCGCCTCTTCCTACTCCTCCTCCTCCTCCTCCTCCTCCTCCTCTTCAGTGGACGTCTGTCTGTTCGTTTATTTCATAAACACTTAAAAGATTTCAAAAGGTTCCTGCAATTAAAACTATTCCACCCAGGAGCAATGCCTACCTGCTGGGCAACGAGTTCCACCAGTGTATGTCTGTGTCGTAGAATCAGAGGACACGCCTTGTGACTTCTTAAAGAGGAGATTATGAGAGTGTTCACAAACAGGCTCTTATGGTTCAGCAGTATTTCTCCATCATTCTGAGTGTTTCTGCTGTTTTTTCCCCTCGTTTGCGTGTCTTGTTTGTCCTCTGGGTGTCGTGATCCAGTTTTCTCCTCCTGCCAATTCACCATCAGCTCATCGGCTCAGAGACCAGACTCCCGCAGTATTAAAACCCTGGTGCTTCACTCCACAGACACCGTGCTAACCCTCTGTTTGCCTTCAGGTTTTCAGGTTCACTGCTCCCTGACTTCCTGGTTTACCTGCCACGCTCAGCTCCTGGTTTGTTTCCTGTACCTGCTGTAGAGTCGGACCACCACCTGCCTGCTGAACACAGGCCCCGGACCACAGGCCCAGCATTAAGTGACTGTTCATATTTCTGGTTGTGAGGACAATCAAATGACTATAAACAGACCAAAACCACCACAAAGAGATGGAGAATACAGACAAAGAGACAGAAAACAACCACAGAGACATCTCTTTGACTCTCTAGCTCTTTGTCTTATGTAGGAGGGGTGGAGGGGCTTTTACGTGTCTCTGCCCATGGGCCCATTGTCTCATTATCTACAATATAGTCATCTAAAGTTATCTTAGAATCTGCAATAAAAATGTCAAAAAGAGTATAGAGTATTATGTAAAATTCAACCCGATGGTGACGCTAGATCAACCAGAAGTGTTAGTGTCAACAACCATCAAGACACTGTACTCTACTGATTAGGTTTCCATTGACAGAACAGATGTGAGTGGGAATATCAGAAGTTTATGGTCTTGTAAAGTCTGAAGTTAAAGGACCAGTGTGGAGGATTTAGCGGCCTCTAGTGTTGAGGTTGCAGATTGCAACCAACTGACTAACCCTCCCTTCAGAGTGTGTAGGAGAACCTACAGTGGCCTTAAGGTCATGTAACATTGTGAAACACCCTCTCTGGAGCCAGTGTTTGGTTTGTGTCTCCGAGGCTACGGCAGAAACATGGCGGTGCAACATGGAGGAGGACTCGACTGACTTGACGACACCGACAGCCACAGTCTGTAAATTTGTGATTTTTTTCTGATTTTGTTTTGAGTTGTTTTGATATTTTCACACTGTGAAAAAAAAAAAAGGAGGATGTTTGTTGTGTGTCATATGAAGTAATATGAGGTGATGGTGAGTTGATGTTGTACCACATGATTCTACTCACCACTAATCTTGTAGACGTCCTGCAGGGGCAGATGGAGGGGCTTGTCAGTATATTACTACATATATTGTAAAGGAATGAGCCCTGAGGTGCTCCGTAGATGAACTGGGAAGTATAGGATGTAAAGTCACCAATAAAACTAAAAGTGCCCCTGATACGCCTGAAGATGTTCAAGATATAGTGTTTATAACCTTGATAACAATAGTACAAACATTGCAACAGAGCAGTGACATTAACTACACCTGCAACCTCACACTGTTCATGTTTTCCCGGTCTCATTGTGCTTTAGCTGGTGTGTTTGTGTGTTAAAACCTTTAACTACTCAGGTGTCGCCAACACAAACCTCGGCGGCTTCCTTCTCGAACTTCTCGATGGTTCTCTTGTCGATTCCTCCGCACTTGTAGATCAGGTGACCGGTGGTGGTGGATTTGTCGGATTATTATTATTTTGGTGCTTGAAAAACATGCAAGTAAAATAGGAGATAAATGTATAATAAATGCCTAAAATAAAAAGTGTTGTCTGTCACTTTAACCATGCAAGAATATGAGACAGAGAGTGGAGAGTCCACAGATTGTAACAGCATTTAAACCTTTTTTCTACTTTGTATTATCACAAAGATATTGATGGAAACATCTGTCAAACTCAGTACTTTTCTAGACTTTTCCTACACGTTGTAGATATAACGAATATGGTAATCAAAAAAAAACATTTTTATGAGTATAGTCCCTAGGCGTAACACCAAAAGGGACGAGATTGATGGTACAGCAACTCTGCGACTGGCTCAGGATGTAGGATTGTGCTCAGGCACTGGAAAACAAAAAATATCATCAGCTTTCAACGGCTGGTTGGGAGAAATGACCAAAACAGCCAAGTATGATGAACTATAATTCATTTTTAAATTAAACAATAGGTAGGAAGGTTTTTGGGGCCCCTACATGAATATAATATTCACTGGCTAACCAGGTGATACCAATGTGTGTGTCATTTTTTTTCTTCCCTGTCTTTGGTGTTCTTAGTTGAATTGTTTTTATTATTATTATCGATACCTCTTCTCGGTTTGTGTCTTACTGTGTCATTTTTTTTTTTGGAAAAGAAACAAAAAGTCAATCAGAATAAAAGAAAACATATAATCCATTATCATTTTACAATTTCATGAGAACAGGCTGAAAACTGATAATCAGTGTGTTTTGACCTTTCTGACCGACTGTAGTTGTGGGTGAAGTGTGTGTGTGTGAAGCAGTTTCTTCTAACACTAATATATTAAAACACAAAAGAAACATTTTAATTTGGCAATGTTTAAGATTTTTATTGTTTTGGCTTCAACTTAATCATGATCACAGTTTCCCCTAAAAGGCACATGCCTTCCTTTCCTGCGGAAACTTTTGCGATGGGTTTTAATCAGCATAAGCCAGTCCTTAAGTAAAGAGCTGTGCCTCAGAGAAGACGGCGCTGGGTAGCAGGGAAGAAGAAGGAAGGATGGGTCGGCCCGCTGCTGCTGAGACATGACTTTTTGTTGGACGTCCTGCATGAGAATTCATTTCTTCTTCTCGGCCTTCTGTGCAGACTTGGTGACCTTTCCACCGGAGGGGAGCTTCTTCTCGACGGACTTGATGACGCCGACAGCCACGGTCTGCCTCATGTCACGCACAGCGAAGCGACCTGAGAGGAAGAGACAAGAACCGGCACAAACAGAGGAGTCAGTGAGAAGCTTAAACATGTTTCAAGCTCAGATCCATAAAATGAAGGGAGCGACTGTAAGAGCAACTGTCAGCATCAGGGTCAACTACATAAACAGACGAAAAGGAAAGAAACATATCAAGGGCTATAAAGCTTAAAATGCATATGTGGTATTAGTATAAATACAGTATATATATATATTATAAGTAAATTAAAAACTGATCAAAAATATTAATTTTGACATAAATTGCATCAGTGTTTACAATTAAACTGGTGGACCATAATTATACAAAGTCAATTTTACTAAAACACATTTAACTAGGCAAATTAACAGAATGAAAATAATTTCACTTTTCATATTTTTACATTTGATGCTCATTTTAGCCTGAATCTTTATCAACAATCAGCCGTGATGAAAACAAATGATTTGATTCGATTCTGAATCATGACTCCCGACTAGGTGAAAACACGAGGGCTGATTGGTCCTTTCTGGAATCTGGAAACTGTTAACTTAAATGATCATCACCCTTGTTATTCTTTATCAGTGGCTGATTAATCATTAAAAGCTTATTTAACACAAAGTGTATATTTCACCTCTCTGAAAACTTTAATGAGATGGTGTGAAATTTATTTAATAACTGACATGAGATATTTGCACACACAAATTTCTTATTTGTATCACAATTTAGACAAACAACTGCAAATTATTTGATTAATATGTTAAGTAAAAACAGATATTGCTGCTCCTGACCGCCTGTCTTTAACCAAACATTGTTAAAAAAAACTCTAGATAGTAATTCTGCACAACTAACAGGCTTATTGGAGAATGTAGATTATAAGTGATTAAATCTGCAGAGAAACTTAAAGATACATTAACTGAGTGTTTGGCTTTAAAATACAGTTTAACAAATTCTTTCATCAACGAAACAAACACAGTGTTTTACTCACCCAGTGGGGGATACTGGGAGAAGCTCTCAACACACATGGGTTTTCCAGGCACCATGGTGATGATGGCGGCGTCTCCAGACTTGAGAGCCTTGGGGTTATCCTCAAGCTTCTTGCCGGAACGACGGTCGATCTTCTCCTTCAGCTCGCTGAACTTGCAGGCGATGTGAGCGGTGTGGCAGTCCAGCACGGGGGCGTAACCCTGGGAGATCTGGCCGGGGTGGTTCAGGATGATGACCTGCAGAGACGAGGGGAAGAGACATGGAGGTTAGAGGAGCAACACCTGAGATCTGACTGATGCTGGTTTCCTCTGAGTTATTCTGCCAGAGGAGGAGATGAAGATAAACTGCTGTGTGGTTTAACAGAGAAGCTAAATAATAATCACTTTTTAACAGGAATAGTTATGTATAGTTAAAAAAATAGCAGCTTAATGGTTGAGGTGAATACCAGATAGGAGCATCACCCCTGGTTCGATCCGGATCAGGGAATCATATTTAGATATCAGCTGTTAGTGAGAGCTGTGGCATCAAGCGCTCACTTCTCATTTGGCCTGAGATATATATCATACAGTTTGTGCTGGTGGTTTACAGAGGATGAGAGAGCTTTATAGACAGAAGTAAACGCCTCTTCAGACCACAATAACATTTCACTGAGAGAAAATCTTCCTTCCTTAATTTAAAGATGCACCACAGTGATTTAGTGTTGCACTTCTGTAAATTACGGGGACTGACAAGAATCAGGTTTTGAAGAATAAGGCTTCTTTAAGAAGAAAGAGATATCCTGATTCCACAATGCAACTCGACAGCAGCCTTCATCAGACCCCACTGCCTCCAAACAGCCCACTTCTTTGAAACCCCACGCCTGCATCTTAAAACACAGGCTTTCTGTTGAAATGATTTAATTCTGTCTCGTAGTTTTAGTTCTATCTATCCATATATCACTTATTGCAATATTGTTGTTTGATGTTGTATTGCTTTGTGTAGTATGTTTTTAGTGACTGGTAGAAATGAAGGGAACTACTGTTACCATAACGTCTGTGCAAATAGATAAACATAAAATCCCTCAAAGCGAAGCCGAGATAATCCCGAAGATTAACAGATCACAAAGCAATCCGAGGCGAGTTCCTCCGATTGCCTGCTTCCTTCTTTTCATCTTTATTTTCTTCCTCGTTGGTTTCCCTGAGACTCACCTGAGCGGTGAAGTTATCAGCAGCCTGGGGTGGGTCGTTCTTGCTGTCACCAGCCACGTTTCCACGACGGATCTCCTTGACGGACACGTTCTTGACGTTGAAGCCGACGTTGTCACCGGGGAGAGCTTCAGGCAGAGACTCGTGGTGCATCTCCACAGACTTCACCTCAGTGGTCAGGTTGGGGGGAGCGAAGGTGACGACCATGCCAGGCTTCAGGACACCGGTCTCAACACGACCGACGGGGACAGTTCCAATACCTGAGAGTGAGCGGGAGGCAGCGTGTTTCTAATACGCTCTTCATTTTAAAGGTTGACGTGATGTCGTATTGTGTCTACAGGACGTTATGTGAGAATACTTACCACCAATCTTGTAGACGTCCTGCAGGGGCAGACGCAGGGGCTTGTCAGTGGGACGGCTGGGGGGCAGGATGGAGTCCAGAGCCTCCAGCAGGGTAGTACCAGTGGCACCACCCTCTTTACGCTCAATCTTCCAGCCCTTGAACCAGCCCATCTGAAAGGGAGAGTTCAGACACAGGCACAGAAAGGGGAGACAGGGAAAGAGGGCAAAGGTGATGAAGTGATGATTGAAACCAAAAAAAGGGAATAGAAATCACATAAATCTGAGTCGTTATCACAGATATATGATGGACTGATTTACAGGAATTTGATTTGAGGTAAGGTTCAGGAGTTTCCTTCACACCAACTTAATCTTAGCCTGTCATGAGTCCCTCACCTTGTCACTGGCCTCCAGCATGTTGTCTCCATGCCATCCAGAGATGGGGACAAAGGCAACAGTGGCGGGGTTGTAGCCGATCTTCTTGATGTAGGCGCTCACTTCCTTGGTGATTTCCTCAAAACGCTTCTGGCTGTAAGGGGGCTCGGTGGAGTCCATCTTGTTGACACCAACGATGAGCTGTTTCACACCCAGAGTGTAGGCCAGCAGGGCGTGCTCACGGGTCTGGCCGTTCTTGGAGATACCAGCCTCAAACTCACCAACACCAGCGGCAACGACCAGCACAGCGCAGTCAGCCTGAACAGGAAGAACTTTGTAAAACACACACACGCATAGACTAATGTTGTAAGTCAGCTCAGAAAAGATTAGAAACGTTTGCTTTTACCTGAGAGGTACCAGTGATCATGTTCTTGATGAAGTCCCTGTGTCCAGGGGCATCAATGATGGTCACGTAGTACTTGCTGGTCTCGAACTTCCACAGAGCGATATCGATGGTGATACCACGCTCACGCTCGGCCTTCAGTTTGTCCAGCACCCAGGCATACTTGAAGGAGCCCTTGCCCATCTATTGTGATTAAGTCAGCACAAATAAAAACAGGAAATAAAGGGGAAATGTATGAATCAGACAGAAATATTAACTGAAGACATTTTAAGATAAAATTATGCCTCTTTTGGCAGAAAAACTTTTTTCTGTTGCCATCTGCTAATAGACATGAGAAACCTAAATTTTCAGTTAATTACAACTTTACGATATGTAATGGGACTAATTTAATGACACACATTTTTGTTGTTGCTTTGAACCTTATTGAAATAGCAAGTGTCACCCATCACCCCTTCCTCTGCCACCTGAGCATAGTTTCTAAATAGGTGCTCACTGTAAATAGAACAGTCACTGTTTACATTACATTACATAATGCTTGTCTGTTCATCAGGGTAATACAAATACTAATCATGAGCTAATCCCTAGAAGTGTAATTTATTACTACATTAATGATCAGCATCTAGCCCTGTAGGGCTGGGTAAGGTCTGATTTTTTTTTTTTTAATATCTTTGCCAATATGATGCCTGAGTTTCAGCGCTGCTACCAAAGCATTAAATTAAGGGATTTACAAAAATAAAATATAATCTAAAGCTGGGAGGCTACTACTATTACTATACTACTATTACCATATGTTTGAAGCTGCTAATCAGCTCACTTTACTACACTGTGTCTATTTCAATATACATTCTTTCTTTTACTTTACAATATTTAACCGTCCAACAGCTAGGAATATTATTTGTTCCTGTGATTTTGAATGTGTAGTTTCTTCTAAACCATCAGGCTAATGTGTAGAATAATTTAAAGTTTCTAAGTTGCCGTAGCTGAGTGTACCTATATAATCTGTCTAATATTTCATATCGTGTAAATGTGATTTGAAAAAAATCCCATCACAACTGAAAGTCATGTTTTGTTTGACCATAAGGCCGAATATCAAAAAATATTTAGTTGACAATATGTGATAAAGAAAAGCAGGAAATCCTCTTATTCGAGACGCTGGAATCAGAAAGTATTTAGCATTGATTCACTATTTTTGCTTTAGAAATGATTGACACGATTAATCAACAACCAAAATAGTTGCCAAATATTTATTTATCAACTAATCCTTTCATCGACTAATTGCTTCAGCTCTAATGTTGTCATTTATTCTAATATTTACTTAATCATGTATCCAAGAGGGATAATGGTTATAGCTGCATGTAATATAGATATAGTAGAGACTCATTTGTGCTACTTATATTAACCTATGACACATTAAGTTTCGACTTTTATGTGAGATAAAAAAAAAATATGATTAACAGCTTCAAATTTCAACAGGATAATTTGTTACAGCGATGAGAACAGTGCACATCTTCAAACAGTAGGTGGCGGCTTTAACCAGCTAATATCAGTGTGCAGTTCCCACCACACCCCTTACCCACCATCTCTAATGCATATTGGTTGTCTGTATCCCTGTGGTTTCATGTGTGTTAAAAACTTTAAATGTAGTCCTCTGGTGTCGCCAACACAAACCTCGGCGGCTTCCTTCTCGAACTTCTCGATGGTTCTCTTGTCGATTCCTCCGCACTTGTAGATCAGGTGACCGGTGGTGGTGGATTTGCCGGAGTCGACATGGCCAATGACCACGATGTTGATGTGGATCTTTTCCTTTCCCATTTCGATTTACTGTCTATAACGAAACGAGGAACAGATATGTCGACGTTAAAATTAAATATATCAGGTTGTAAACTGTCCCAAGTTAGCTCGTTGGGACCGAAATCAGCTGACGTTAGGGAGTTCATGAGAAGCTAATCAAATTAATAAACACCACGGTGGGTTAGGGAAGTTAGCTTGACTTAAAATTAAATATCAGGTATAAATTTGTCTCAAAATAGCGTGAGTTTTCTAGGGAGGTTCCTCAGACGCTGACTCGATCAAAAATAAGATGACAACACCCATAACATGTAATATGTGTGGTGCATCGATCATTAGGTAGCTGGCCCAATGCCACGTTCATGTCCCATCAATTACACAAAGATTACGATTCCGTTCACTTTAGCCTCATAACTTGGAACCACAAATCTTTTAACTGCAAATAGGAGAAATGGGGAATTTCTAACACTACTGACATCTCCCACTTGCTGAAAAACAAACAGTTATCGTATATATAGTTAACTGTTCGCAGAATAGTAATAAATGCACCATCGCAGGCAATTGCATAAAACTAATGCCTAATATTAACAGTAATTAACTCGATTGAGCTAATAAACTGTCAAAAGTGTAAGGACAGCAGCTAATTGAGGTCGCTTAACCATTCAACCAAGGTTAACACAAGCGATAACCACCTTGGCATAATGCCTTAACACTACCAAGCAAAGGGTGTTTTCCCATTCCGCTGACATCGCTTGAATGCAGCATTAAATGTCGCTGTACCTGCGTAATAAACGTAAATTTTCGTTTCTGTAGCTTTACTGACTTCACAGGGACAAAGTGGGGAAAATACACGAAATCGGAAACTCTTTTCTAGTGAAACTGTCATTGACGATGCTCGTTCACGCCGCCGGAAAGCGACACTGGTGAGTCATGCAGCATGTGCTCGATGCCGGCTACTCGGCCTCCATGTTGCGCCGGGAGCGCAGAGCCGCCATGTTACCAACTGATGCAAGCGCGCACCCCAGCCAACTTACAGCCAGCACTGGGGTGGAAGGGTGCGCGTTCACGAGTGTAGAAAGGACTACCATGACTGGCAGAAAGAAAAATCTGGCAACTCATTTATAGTCAAGTTCACAGTAACTGTTCCCTAATTGCGGGTTTTTGAAAATCCAGGAATATTGAGCTTCATAAGATCAATCTGAATAAGAACGACATTCACTACCACAGTTTGGATGAGAAATACAAAAGGTGAGCTTGCATGTTTTAACCTTTTTAGTATAACCACACTAAAATATAAAATTAGCCAAGCAACATCTGGTCTTTAGTCTAGATTCAGTGATTTTCTGGCTCAGGTCAAAATAAGCAGTTTTAAAATGCCCTACTCTGAATACTACCTCAGCTCAAGTGACTATGCATATTTAAGCATCTATTAAATAGATTTCACCAACCTGTGCACAGCAAATAAGACGTCCCCTGATTTGGAGCGGAGGGAAAAAAGGACAGAATGTGATCTGTCCAGAGTTTTTATACCGAACCAGAAGAGAGGGAGGGCTGTGCATGCTCTTGTTGCTGTCAGACTAAAAAATAAGGGGTGCTATTGGCTGGGGCTGCATAACTCCTATCGAGGCGATTGGTTGACAAGTGCATCACCGGACACGGATAGCATGGCCAAAAACAGCTGCAACACAGAATAGAGAGGCTCGCCTGTGACAGGGGAAACTACACCCAACTGCAACACTAGAGGATGAAGACAAGACAGGCCAATTTCAATTTTTTCAAAGACATTTATTTTTATTAGTTACCAGCAGCTTCATTTCCAATTAAATTTGTGGCATTAACATCAAGATACAGTTCTAAACCATTTCCAACTTAAACTTAACTAAGAGGCACCGTCATGTGATTCAGGTAAGTGACAATGCCACAGAGTTCTTTTTTCCTGCGAAAACTTTTGCGATGGGTTTTAATCAGCATAAGCCAGTCCTTGAGTAGAGAGCCCTGCCTCAGAGAAGGTGATCCAGGGTGGGGGGAAGAAGTAGGAGTGGCCCACTGCTGCCGGCACACATCTTGTTGCTGGATGTCCTGCACGACCATTCATTTCTTCTTCTGGGCCTTCTCTGCAGCCTTGGTTGTCTTTCCGGAGATCTCCTTGACATCAACAGCCTTGATGACACCGACGGCCACGGTCTGCCTCATGTCACGCACAGCAAAACGACCTGGAAATAGAAGGGAGGTGAGTAACATGTTTTTTATTTTAGTTGCGCAAGTATTGAGCATGATTAAGCATATCTGAAAGGGGTTACAATGGACCTCTAGTACATAACTTACCAAGGGGAGGGTAGTTGGAGAAGGGCTCCACAACCATGGGCTTCTGTGGAATGAGTTTAACAATAGCGGCATCTCCAGACTTGACGAACTTGGGGTGGTCCTCAAGCTTCTTGCCGGAACGACGGTCAATCTTCTCGATGAGCTCCTTGAACTTGCAGGCAATGTGAGCGGTGTGGCAATCCAGCACTGGGGCATAACCCTCATTGATCTGGCCAGGGTGGTTCAGGATGATGACCTATGGACACATTTTAAATTAGCAGTCTGCAAATGCAATTTAACCCAAACATGGAAGTTGTCCATTCCAGTTCAAAATTCCAACCTGGGCATTGAAGCTGTCAGCAGCCTTGGGTGGGTCGTTCTTGCTGTCACCAGCCACGTATCCACGACGGATTTCTTTGACTGACACGTTCTTGATGTTGAAACCAACGTTGTCACCAGGGACAGCCTCGGGCAGAGACTCGTGGTGCATCTCCACAGACTTCACCTCAGTGGTCAGGTTGGGGGGAGCAAAGGTGACGACCATGCCAGGCTTCAGGAGACCAGTCTCAACACGACCGACGGGGACAGTTCCAATACCTGAGAAAAATTAATTGGTTAAGTATTTCAGATAGACAATTTGAGCGGTTCATAATACCATCTTTGGTAATAAAATGTTACTCCATTCTTACCGCCAATTTTGTAGACATCCTGCAGGGGCAGACGGAGGGGCTTATCAGTGGGACGGCTGGGGGGGAGGATGGCATCCAGGGCCTCCAGCAGTGTGGTTCCGCTGGCATTACCCTCCTTGCGCTCAATCTTCCATCCCTTGAACCAGCCCATCTACACAGATTCAAAAAAAAAAAAAAAATTTTAGTTGTAGCTCAGTCAGGTTAACCCCTCCCCCAAAAAATGAAATCCATAAACAGCTTTCCTCACCTTTTCACTGGTCTCCAGCATGTTGTCTCCATGCCATCCAGAGATGGGGACAAAGGCAACATTTGAGGGGTTGTAGCCGATCTTCTTGATGTAGGCGCTCACTTCCTTGGTGATTTCCTCATAACGGGCCTGGCTGTAAGGGGGCTCGGTGGAGTCCATCTTGTTGACACCAACGATGAGCTGCTTCACACCAAGGGTGAAGGCCAGCAGGGCGTGCTCACGGGTCTGGCCGTTCTTGGAGATACCAGCCTCAAACTCACCAACACCAGCGGCAACAATCAGCACAGCGCAGTCAGCCTAAGAGCAAAATCATAAGTAAGTCCCCTTCTATATACACTAAAGCTGGATCAAATGCAGCTTTGGCTCTATGTCGCTTTAAATGTGATGATTACCTGAGAGGTACCAGTGATCATGTTCTTGATGAAGTCCCTGTGTCCAGGGGCATCAATGATGGTCACGTAGTACTTGCTGGTCTCGAACTTCCACAGAGCGATATCGATGGTGATACCACGCTCACGCTCGGCCTTCAGTTTGTCCAGCACCCAGGCATACTTGAAGGAGCCCTTGCCCATCTGTGGAGCAACACATTTGATAAGGTTTAACTGTCAATTGATTTGATCAGGTAAGAGGACATTGTACTGGCTCTGTTAAAAATTTTGGATAAAAACTAGACTGTACACACAACCATAGTTAGAAAGCCAACTGCTTGTTTTGATGGTTCAGTAATTGTACAAGTTGTGGGTGGCTGACTGAATAAACCCGAGCATTAAATAATGTCACCATTGTTCTAGGGCACTGGCTTTAATTTTTCTTCATAGTTTCCTGATATGACAGCCAATGAATTAAAAAAACATGTCAAATTAGGTGAATTTCAACCCTAAACCAATTTTTTGTGCATAGAAACTGAATCTAGATTTAAATGTACAGTCATTTTTTACTGTAGTCACTCAGTCAAACTAGTACAGAGACTAAAATAAACACATTCCTAAGTTTTTGAATTTTTAACTTTTAGTTCACTGTATGTTCAGTATTCTGCTTTTGACAGTCAGAGGCCTGGACTGAATAAAGTGCACAGTCACCGCTGCTCGCGTTAGGCCCCACCCAGCGTGCGCGCACACAGATGCTACACCCTCGTGCCGGGCGGCAGGGATCAGCTCCGAGAAGGCACGCTGACGCCGCCATCTTGGATTGACTATAACGGTTGTCAAGACAAAAAATATAAATGTATATTAATGCTCACCTCGGCGGCTTCCTTCTCGAACTTCTCGATGGTTCTCTTGTCGATTCCTCCGCACTTGTAGATCAGGTGACCGGTGGATGTAGACTTGCCGGAGTCGACATGGCCAATGACCACGATGTTGATGTGGATCTTTTCCTTTCCCATTGTTGTAGTTTCTGTCACGAAAAAAGTTGACACGACCGTTAGCTATAATTTTAACACCAACAGTAATTTATCAGACCAATGTTTAACAGTTAGCCGGAGGGGACAGTGATGTGACGGTAACTGATCCATGATATCGTGGGCCCGGCTTTATTTGAACACTACTCTGGCGGTAGTCCATTTAAAAAAAACTGTAGCCAGTGAAGATTACACTTCGAATAAACCCAAAAACGGTTAAAAACAGCCATCGTTATTCAACAGTAGCGGCACACGATTCGTGTCGCGAACAGGCAGCGGCTGCTGGTAGGCCTCACTCGGCCACAGGCCAGCCGAGACACGTGTTCCTCCGTGGGCCACGTCGTATAAAGTTACAAAGATTGCCAAATATTCACAAGCCATTTCGTCCAGACTCCCAACACCTGTCACTGAAGAATACGTGCAGTTGTTTCATGGAGGGAAGAGAAGGAAGATATGCCATTCCAGCATCCTCGGATATGCGCTTTCAGCAGCCCCGTCTTTGTTCGCTTTTCCCCCACATTTTCTCCACCCTCATAAAACCTTCGCTTTTAGTTCAAATCTTAAATATAAACCAGTTAAAGCTCAATAAACACGCAAAAGACGCTAGCATTGATCGTTAGCAAACGACAGGTGATAACTAGTCAAACTTTTATGGCTAATTGCTCCAAATAAAATTCCACAGGTTAGTGTGAAGTTACATAACCGAAAAGGCAAAGTTTGCTGTGAAAAAAATTAACACTCAACTCGAATGGAAAACTCCAAACTAATTATAATTAAAGATGAAAAACAGTTAAAGGCCTCACTCTGACTCGCTATATCGCTTATGAATCAATGTTGAACTTACCGGTGTTTCTGGGTTTTCACCAAAGCTGCTGCCCCTAGCCAGGTAACAGAAAGAGGAAGACTGGTGTTGGACTGGGAGGTTTTATACCGAATGGGAGGCGGCCTGACTTCCCGTCGCCCTCCCCGGTGCAAACCCCGCAAATCACACACATTCCTGCAAAAAACGTCAGCACGCCACCGGATGAACCGCTTGAAACATGTATGATGTCTCACCAGGGGACCGTGAATTCAGCCTCAGCACTGACAAAAACGAAAAACCCAGCAGATATGCTGTTAACAAAATGATGATAATGATCCATAAACATACTGATCGTTCTGATAAACAGCTTAATGGTTATTTAAATTATTTATACGCTTAAATCCTCGAGTTTTATTGATGAACACATGACAGAAACACACTGGTTTCTCTGGAAGATGTTTTTGACCTCTTTTAGAAAATATATTAAATAAACACATTTTAAATGTCAGGCAGAACAAACACAGTAAGCCCCTAAAAGTATGGCACCAAGTCAGACACAACATATGTAAAGTATAATTTAAAAAATACATGATAACCAAATACAACCATGCCCTATTATAATATGCAGCAGCTAAACAAAAACTGTATAACAACACAACAGGATGTATTTTCAACAGCTTCTTTGCGACATTTACACAGAATAACTCGTCTTTTATTTATTCATAATTCATTGATTTTGTGTTTTTCATTGGCATCATAGCATATATATATATATATAAAACCAATTCATCCTATCAGTATTTAAGCAAAACATAAACATACTCAGGCTCCAGCTTCTCAAATGTTAGGATCTGATGCTTTGTTTGTCATATATGACAATAAACTGAAAGTATCTGGGTTTTGGACTGAAGGTCAAATAATATGAGCAATTTCAATACACTGATATGAGCTGTGAGATCTAAAAAATGAGGCAAAATGGGCCGCTGATTAATGAAGAAAAATAATCAGCCCTGATTTATTTTAACATCAACAGTTTATGTCTTTCAGCCTGTAGGTGCATCTAATTTACCTACACTCAAGGCCATAGCAGCACAAAGCTCACCTTCAAGCACCCACCCACCCACCCACCCACCCCACCCTCCTGGTAACACTGGGACGACTCCTCAGCCTGACAAGATTATCTAAATCCGAACAAGATTTGCATTCAAACACATGCCAGATCCTGAAAAGACGAACTCATGCTGTTTTCAAGACACCTTATCTTGCGGGCATTGACATTAACAACAGACGCGTATACAAAGTTTTAACTTAATTAAAAGTGATTATTCAGGGTGGATTCTATGATCAGGGTCAGCTGCTTTACTAATTTACAACCAAACATCCTCTGATTCTCCTCTGGCCGTCTTTAAAGTGTCTTAAATTTATGGTCAGGTTGGAATATTCTGGTGCAGAGAGAGTGAATGACTAATTTGAAGATTTTTTTCTCAAATTTTCTGCACAAACTTGGTTTAAATTCACACAGTCCCACTCATATTCACGTATTTAAGCTGTCCAATACACCTTATTGATAAGAGTTAAGGAGTAGACTGATTAAAAAGTCAAACTCAGCTAAAAAATAGGTGGAATAAACCTAAGTAATAGGCCTGTTTGCTGTTAGGATGCTGCTTGGGGGTCAGGAGGTCAGATTCTGCCTCTTCCACCATCACTGTGGCATGTTGCCCAGTATAGAGGCAGCTGGCATGCCTTGATACACACACACACACACACACACGCACGCACAAACACACACACACACACACACACACACACACACACACACACACACACACACACACACATACACACACACACACACACACACTAACTACTTGCTTGGCTTTCCCTCCAGTTCAGGTAACAGCCACTTCGACTTGGCAGCTGCTGTTTTCACTCAGCTCAGAGCGAAGGGCCTGAGAGAGAGGGAGGGGGTAAGAGACTGGCTGGCGGAGATATGGTGAGAGGAGGGAAGAGATAAAGGCAGAAAGAGAGCAGCAACTTGCTAAAGGAGTCACAAAAAGTTAGGGTAAAATGAATTATATTTCCTTCTGCTGAAGCCAGAGACAGAAAATTTAAGTTACTACAGTAGAAGGTAGAGAAGAGGAGGTCAAAATGTAAAATTTTGATCCTCAGTAAATGTGTGTTTTAATCTACAGAACACCGTAACCTGCCCGACAGCTGTTTGTGAAGAGCCACACCTGTAATTGACAACACAGAAAACAAAGCATAATGTACTTTTAAATCTTTTCCAACAACTCAGGCTGTTGCAGTGTTGCGTAACTGCCATTCATAACTACAGGCTTAAAAATGTGGTCTGAGCCAGTTAAAATTAGCACCAGAATGACTCGGTAGCAGCAGCAGCAGTAACAGCTTCATTATCATCCAATTTTCTGCCATTTATCCGCCCCTGAGTCAAGACACAGTGGCAGCAGGTTAATCAAGGTATAGTCCAGGTGTCGTCCCCCGCCCCGCCCCATGAAACACCTTGCAGTTCCTCCTGGAGGACCCTCAGGTGATCCAGGGCGAGAGGAGTTCTGGGTGTAACCCCAAGTTCTTCTTTGATCCACCGTAAAGAGACTTGACTTATTTTTGATTCTGATCCTTGAAGATAGTTAGTCCATATAAATTAAATAGGTCATATAACTCTTCTCCGGTTACACCTCTGGCTTTCTTTCCTTCATCAGGGAGTGTCTGACATTGCCTCCAGTTGCTTTATATACGGTCCATCAATAAGACATGTGACAGAAATCACCATAGCTATCATAGTTTCTGTGATTTATGCATCCAAAGAACTTACAGCAGTGTTTAAACTTTCTTTTTTTTATTACATTAGAAACAACTACAGGCCCAAACGGGCTCAGAAACAAAGGTATCAAACAGAATCATGTGTCATTTAACCATGAACACTACATATTCAGGGACCCACAAAAGATTTACCCTTATGACATGAATTACATTCTGAAGGAATAAAGAAATAGAAGAGAGAATGCAGGTTTTTATCTGGAGAAGATCACTTCACACAGACATAGTTGTTGGCTGCGTGCAGGAGATAATTTTTATCTTGGCTCATCACTGGTTCTCCTACGCACCTGTCTCTGTACAGGTGTGCAAAGATGACTGACCACTAAAAAGCAGCAGTATTACTCAAAATAAACATCTAGAAAAGTGATGTTTTCAGTCTTGACTTAAAAGCAACACACACACAAGCTTTCCTGGAAAACATTAATGCAGCCTTCCATGTGTTGTGGCGTTCACAGGAAGTGTCCGGTTGTGTGTACAGAAAGGTAAAACAATCAGATTTTACAATCTGACAATCTGAGCCGCAAAAACGTTTGTGAGGCGTGTCTGCCTGGATCCAGACTGAAATGTTGGACATTTTAGGAGCATTGCTTTTTCTTGACATGAAGTGGTTGTTTATAAGTTTAATTAGGTTGACAGAGGCGAAGCAGTAAAGAGACACAGGAGGAGGTGAAGCGAGGACGTTTCTAGCCTACAAAGGGTGGAGCAGAGAAAGTTAGCACAGACCCAGAGGTGAACTCGGTGTTCACAGTGATGCACAGGAACAGAACAGTGTCTACCAATCTATCTATCTATCTATCTATCTATCTATCTATCTATCTATCTATCTATCTATCTATCTATCTATCTATCTATCTATCTATCATTGTGGCGCTAAAGTCAGGGGATCATTAAAGTCACTAATGAATATCTGTTCCAAAAGCTGTGCCAATCCATGACACAGATGTTAAGATACTGTACAGGACAAGTGAAACTTTGACCACTCACAGTGTTTCAGCGTCTAATGATCTGATGACTGAACAGAGCGAAGTACAACAGCTGGGCTCTTATTCCAGGCACTAACTAGAACAGGGCAGGAGAGAGGGGGAAGTCTGAGCGTGTGTGCTTCAGTGTGAGTGTGTGAAAGGGAGAATGTGATTCAACGGGCAGACTGGCAGTCGGTCCCTGGCAGCACGTCAGGGATGAGTCATCGGGTATGAGTGGTGGTTATAGCAACGAGAGAGATCTGAACATTTAACTACAGACTGAGAAAAAACATGTTCGTTAGTACAGACACATTTACATAGATAGATAGATAGATAGATAGATAGATAGATAGATAGATAGATAGATAGATAGATAGATAGATAGATAGATAGATATGTATAAGGCTATTTTTGCTTCTGTTGCTTTCTGGCTCTTTATTTATCATCTTATTCTTCTTATTAGTATTATTCTGTTTTGCCTCTAAGATTCACATTTATCATTATGAATTTATGTCATGACAATTACTATTTGTATTCTTTTTTTTTTTTTATTATATATGTTTTGGTGTATGTGTTTCTGTGTATGTTTTTTGTATAAACAACCCACTCTCTTGAAAATGAAATGAGGTTTATCCTAAAAACAATAAGCTTTTGAAAAACTTCTCTCATTCAGCCACTACAGCATAAATGAGACTGGTCACTGTTGACCTAAGAGGTCACAGGGTGATCAGAATGGGAGGGGAGACAAAACATATTTCTGCTACACAAAATAATGCCCTTTCCCAATATTTCACTAATATTCTATTTCTTTTCTTATGAAATCCTACATCATTTTACCTCTGAAATGTATCCAAGTAAAAAAAAAAAGTAAAACAAAAATCATACTTTTAGATACATGCAACTGGTGACAAAGGTCACTTTACTTTAGGGTGTCGGGAGCCAAAAAGATGGGAAACTATTACTATAAAGTATATTAATATCACTAAAACTAAATAATCTTTGCTTGTTTCATATGAAAAAAACAGCATATTTTCAACTCGTTAGCTAAAAATGATTAAATGGGATGATAAATCACTTATTGTCATGTCTAACGAGGGGTCACAAGTAGACATTACTCATTCTTAGGAGTAATAAAGTTAAAGAGTTGGGAAGCATTACTCTAAGGTATAACTGGAGCTGATGTGCTGAGACCAAACCATTAAAAAAGACACAAGTTCACTTGTCCACATACTTTTGGCAATATAATATGTGGCGATAGATACATAGATAGAGACACCTCATACAGAAAATAGACACACATACAATATTATGTCTACATATTTACCTAAACACATGATGGATTCTAGTTTAAGTTTGTAGTTTGTGGTGGGCAGCAGCATCAACCAATCCCACTTCATCGCTGGCAGTTTTAAGAAACACGACTTGGTGTGTGTGTGGGAGCAGGGAGAAAAAAAGGCTTCAGCTGATTCTGGCTGGGGCCAACTCTCAGAAAATACCACGGCTCTGGCATTCATGTGCATACAAGCAGTTTAAGGTAACTCAATCTAAATTGCAATGTCAGCACACTGCATGTAAATACAACCTGAGCCAGGGGGGGGAACAGTTAATGCAAATGAAGCACATTTGCAACACACAGCCAGCTCCACAACTCCGGTCTGTAGCTCCACACACCCCCACTGCTCCACACTTGAAACAAACCACTTCACACTTGCAAACAAAGTATTCCCTTTTGGTGTCCAGTCTGCATCTGTTTCACACCCAGAGTCTCAAGCAGGTGACGTGTTTATCACTCACATATCACGGCCTCCAGGGAGGGGTACAAACTGGCTCTGATTGCACCCTAAGGTCGACCCAGGAGGAGGAAATCTCTCTTTGGACCTGGTACCTTTCAAGGTCTCTTTCATTATTTGACCCATATACTATAATAATAATAAAAATAATACCCATTATTTTGCTTGATACTGTATGTTTTATTGGACTGTAAAAATAAACTCGAGTTTACTCTTGTCACTGAGTGAAGTGTTTTCTTCTAAAAATGTTTATAGGGTCAGGGGTATTTTGAGTACATGAAAGTGGTGAGGTTTCTGGTCCAGTAGTATTTTATGAACCATGTTATTTACAAATGTCATCATTTAAAAAAGCAATCTGGTCAGTGGTATGTGGTAAAGCAAAATAGAAGAAAAACTGTGAGGTCAAGGGCAAAGTAAAGGAAGTGTCAATAGAAAATTAACATTACTCCTGTGTCGTAAAAATTAAATGAGAGAAAAGTGGCAAAAGTCCGTTAATATACAAAATAATTATCAGAGAGAATTTGATCAACTATATTATGATGTAGGTTATTAAGATCAGATAAGACTTTATTGATCCCCAGGGAGAAATTCACTGTCTCCATAGCAGTATATAAAGTAGTTAAATTAGCTGAGCCTTTACCTGCATTAAAGTAATATAATGATATGTAATGAGTACTTTTACTTTTGGTAGTAGGCTATATGTTTTGTTTTTTACTTTGTACAAGTAGGCTTTTGAGTTCTACTGCTCAGAGTATTTCTACACTGCAGTATTTCTACTTTTACTGAAGTAAAATATCTAAGTAGGCAACTTCTTCCACCTCTGCTCCACTGTCATTATAAATTTATTAAAATTTAAATGCGGTTTGGCATCATTTTGAAACGAGAAGAAAAGTAAATTGAAGTCACTGTGTTGTTTCATAGTCGAGAAAAGACATATGTATATATATATATATTCAAACCATAAACTAATAGTATATTTCATAACTTACTTTATATGGAACATTTATTATGCTAATTAAAACGCTGTCGTTCAGATAAAGCTGTGTATAAAGTGTATAAATAAACGGGGAGTGAACGTCTTGTTGACATGAGGACGACAAATCCTGCTGCACTTCCGGCTTCACACCAAGAACATCCGGGTCATTCACCCGAAAATCTGATGCAAACTCCAGCACCGTCCAGGTAACAGGAGAAACTCCCTGAGTAAACTACCACCACTCTGTCAACATACACCACCAAGAGGACACAGAGACGAAGAGACGCATGTCTGTGCGTAACTGAAGAAATTACAACGGAAGTAAATGCAATAGAAAACAAGTGATCAAATAAACAATAACAAACAAATATTCAAGAGTGTACACGACGATTATTTAGGATAATAGAATGATTTATTTATTTTTTAATAACAAATTCATTTTTAATATTCACAGAACTGGATGTACTGAGTCAACTTAATTAAATTAATCTGCTGATATGAAAAACTTTAAGACAATATTATGAAAACGGGGGAATTAAGGAGGGAACAAATTTGAAATAATTAATTGCTTTGCTGATATACACAAAAATATAATGCATATTACTCATTACTCATGATTATCGCTGGTTTGAATTAAAACCCACCATACTGGGTTTACACAGTGTGTGTGTGTGTGTGTGTGTGTTATTATTACTTTTTTTTTTTAGGTTTTTTTGGTCTTTCCATTTTGAAAGCCCAGAGACCAACAGCCAATATTTATTTCCTTGCGCCACCTAGTGGGTGCAAGGAGGAATTATGTATAATTACACTACACACAGAATTTGTGGTCTGATATTAACAAGTTTATTTTGTATATTTTTCTTGTCAAATACCACGTCCATCAATGTAAATTCACGAAAACAATTGAATTTCAATAGGAGTTAAATAAAAGACTTTATTTATAAAGGATAAATAAAGTATCTATCTATCTACTTGTATTATGACCTCTTCCAATTGAGAAGCTTTTTCTCTTTAACTCTATTTTTCATTCATCTTTTTATTTATTTATGTTTCTTTTTTCTTAATGTACCTATTTGATATGTATCAAAAACCCGATGCAGTGGAAATAAACTCCTCAACAGATTCATGAAAACATCCAAACAGCTGGTGGACTCAAACAAGACGGAGGACAATCTGTGTGTATATCTGGAGAGATTACAAAGTAAACATTACTAACAGCAGTAGCATGCATTAAGAATGAAACACACCGATACTGTAAATAAAAACAAAATGTGTTGTTTCTTTGTGTCTCAGGCACCGAGGACCTGTCTGTAGTTTTGTCCCTGAGGAGTGTACGTTCTAGAATTACACATAAATCACACATGGCGAGTCTTATTATGCTAATTCTGGTTTTCTTTTTTGATAGTAGTCAATTTGTCAAATCTTAATTTTATATATAGGAAATTAATATTTTTTCACCAGAATTACACACAGTTGTCAATTTATTCTTGAAGATTGTAATGAATTTTTACTGAAACTGTTTTAGAGAGGTGCTGATTCAGCTGTGTGATTATTTTGAAGGAAGTTGTGGTTGTTCTGTCTGTGGTGCTGTTAAAGTGAAATCTGGATCACAACAACACAACAGCTCTCTGAAACAGTTTCAACATAAAACGACGGGTGTTCCTAATAAACTGGAAAAACGAGCGTACATTCTCCTGTTGAAAGAGGATTTACACACAGTATAAACGTTTATGTTGGGAGATAAAATTAACATTAGACTAAATGTTATTGTCAAATGAAGATAAAAAATATATATATATGAAGAAAACAACAGAGATATTTTTGGTGGCTGGTCAAAAGGAAGGGAGGGGAGTCCAGGCTTTGGCTCAGCAGATCTCCTCATCACTTGGGTATATGTTTAGTCATGATGGGTCACAAGAATCTGCATCACTGGCATAAAGTCATGATATAAAAGCAGCTTTGTGTGACACCTTGGTGCAGCAGCAGCAGAAGAGACATCACATCATGACTGGTTCAGTAACAGCATCTTGAATCCTGGAAACCTTTAAATGTTGGTTTTCGCCACATATGTGCCCGTGTACATCTCCTCTGCTGTATGTCAGATTATAACAAACTGCGACGATGCAATAACGTTGACACATGTACAAACTGTCTATATAAATTAAAATGCTTAACATGTGCGACATGACTCCACTCAGATGCCACAGATTTGAGTCTTTTTCCTCCTTCTTGATTCTTTTCACAATAAAATGAACTAAAACTTGAACACATCTGTATAACATCACACATTTCCCAAGCACAGAGAAGGTAAATAAATTATTGCATCCTTTTAAAAACAACAAAATCATGTATTTACAATCACAGTGTACTTTGATAAACTGCATGAATTTATAAAAATGTTTTTTTTTTTTTTTTTTTTTAAAAAGTCTTTGTTGCATAAAAACAATAATTATTGTAGTAGAAGAGATTAAGGATAAAGGCAGCATCTTGGTGGGAAAGTGACCTGAAAACTGAAACATCCAGTTATTCCTTAAGAGTTAAACACAAAACTATAGTGTTCTGATAAATTATTATAGTAAGGTACTTAGAATAATAACGTTCAGATCCTGGCAGTGGAGGATGCTTTGGTTTCCTCAACACTGGATAAAACCTTCCGCTACAAAGTTTATTTTGCTAAATATTAATATCAAACATAAGGCTGCTGGTGTATCTTTGTACGTGGAAAGTGCTTGTTTTGGTCGTGCTGGACAGACGAGAAGTGGTCAGAAAACAGACACGGCTGTAAACAAAGCAGCTAAAGGCATGTGCTTTGATCACAAAACTTTCCAACCCATTTCCTTCATTGTCCAAGAAAAAGCTTAAAAAAAAAAAAGTCTATGAAACATGAATGTGATTGATTTGATTTGGTCTGACCTGAGGTGTTGTGTAGTCCATGAATTATACTGTATATTGTGCAAATATTGCTGGTCATAATGTAAATATTGGTCTAATGCAAAGAGTTGTACTTTAAAACTAAACTTTTCTTCAACAGTAAACAGAAGAGAAATAAAAGAAAAAACAACAACTTGACCGGGAATGGCAGCGAGCGTCCAGCAGCTGTTGAATCATGTCAGTAGTCAATCAATAGCCAATAGTAGTGAAATTCTACTGTTTTCATAGAGACTGTTGATTTGCTGTTGTGATACCTATTATCTCAGCCTCTTGTTCTGAGGAGAACAGAGGTTTCGTTTTTTCCCTTACTTTGGTTGCTACGGTCTTTTATGCAACGGTTTAACTGACTTTAAGTTTCCTTAAGATAAGGAGAAAACTTTAAATATAAGTGAACATTATAATGAAACCTTAAGGAGAAGACTAAAGGAGAAGCTTTTATTTTAAGGAAAGTTAACTCAGACTTTAAGTAAAAATCTTAACCTAAGGCGTTTTGTGCAACTGGCCCCAGAAACACAGCTTCATATTATAGATAAAACACTGTGGAAACCAATATTACGTCACCAAGATATAGCAGTTGAATGATATGAATGTTTAGCCTTGTTTACCTAATACTATTGTTCTGTGGCCACATTTTTTATATCTGTTTTTTCTGTGGAGATAAACCTCTCACACTCTTCATTTTGTATGATATATATATATATATCAATTCACAGAGGCAGAACTCTAAGTCTCTGACTCTCAGTACACTAATTAAAATCCTGTAACTGTATATCTGTCTTTTACAGTTTTGTCTGTGGTGTTGTCTTTGTGTCATGGCGGTGTGTCGGATGTATTTATGTTCATGTCGAGATGGACCTGCTCCTCTTTTTCCCCGCCTCTGCCCTCTCCTCCTCTGTGACGGCCCATGGCTGAATCTTCCCGCTGCCAAATATCATGTAGAAGAGAGCGCCACCGACGTTGATCCCGGCTGCGACCCAGAACACCATCCTCCAGCCCTCCAGCGTGTGCTGACAACCAGAGAAGAAGAAGATTGGTAGTGAGTCACTGAAATGACTTGTACGGTCACAGGTATTTTGTGTATTTATCTGTTCCTAAGTATGCTGAGAAGGGAAAAGCTGGCACTTAGGTTTTTGCATGAAAGTAATGAAAAGTTATATAAAGTTTATAAGGGGACCATAACTATTAAAACTTAAGAAATGTCTAAGCTGGTAAAGAGTGAAGCAATGTGTAAATAAATGTAATTAATACTTTGTTTTAATCATATCTGTGTTTGAGAGTCAGTAATATTTATACAGCTTAGAATGAGAGGGAAACATTTGATTATGCTAAGCTAACTGACGTCATTTACTCATTTGGTCACTTTTGGCGTCACCTTTTATTGTTTGAGGTATGTTTGTTATTTCTGTGAAATTTTACATCATTATTAAACAGCATTTACCAAATATCAGAGCAGGTATGTCGACTGTAATCCACATTACTCTTTGCAATGTCAGTGTTATCAGTTGGTTCAGTAGTTAAAGGGCATAAATATATGGTGACAAATAATCTCTGAAAAAATGAGTTTGTGCAAATCAACCTGTTTTCATTTAACAACATGTACAACAACACGTAGCAAACACTTACATTTAGGTTAAAACTAGTCTAAGTTTGAACTTCAAAACAGCAGGTGCAACTGGAAATTAAAATGATGTCTAGTGATGATTATGACGGAGCTTTTCACTCTGACGAGTGAAATCCAGTTTTTTTCTTCATAAAGATGTTTATATCTAAAGCTCAAAATAAATACTACAGGTCAACCTCCAAAAAAACAACTACAAAAGTTTATATCAGTTAAACTTTAACACGCACTGTAAGTGTGTGGGCCGCTACTGCTCAGTCTCCCCTCAACACATCTGCTGCAGATGTAGTGATGTCACCTTCAGATGACTGGTTTGGTTTTTAGGGACTTACGTCTTTTGTGAAGTATCCTGTAACGATCGGTGCCACGACACCAGGAATGGTCCCGAACGTGTTGGTGATTCCCAGGAGAAATCCTGCGTATCTGCAGAGGACAGAAACAAAACAAAGACTGTGTTCTACTTTCCATGACATTACATATTGTACTACAGCTACTGAAGATGATTAATGACCAAAACTGGAGCATGAGCCACTCATCAAACCCTGTCCACATAAATACAGTGATCATATTAATTCTCATGAGTCTGAGACTTGATTAAAACTGAAATGATTGAGTGATTAACCAATTATTTGCTTGTGCATCGTTTAAGTCATTAAACAAGAAAGATGAAAAAAATTCTCTTTATAAAATGTCATGATTTGCTGTTTTTATCTGTTTCACTGTGAGAATAAATGTTAGTTGCAGCGCTCGTCCAAATAAATGAGAAATTTTCCGGAAAAGACGGCACCACCCACCGAGGAGCGATGTCTATCTGGTTGATGAAGACTCCGGCGGAGCTGGTCCCTCCTGTGGTTGTGGACAGTGTGAGGAAGGTGACGGTGAGGATGTGGCTGCAGCCGGCGTAACCCAAGGCGGCGAGGAAAGCTGCAGGCAGCAACATCCCTGCAGAGAGAGGAGGGACACATCCAAACATAAAACACTCACACTGACAAGACGTTTAATGTGGGTCTGTTTACTTTCTCCTAACCTGGATCCCCTGACCTGTGACAGTCAGACAGAAGTAATCGTGCATGTGCAGGTGTGTGCGACAGACAGGACACAATAAGAATCTGGGAGGACTCAGTTCACTTGCCTGTGAGTGTGAAGAGCTTCCGTACGACAGTGACGCTGAACACCTTCTTCTCGATGAGGCTGTCGGCCACGACCCCGGACAGCGTGGAGAACAACCAGCTGCCGAGGTACGGCAGAGCGGACAGGAAACCGTTCTGAGGAGAGAGAGAGAGAGAGAGAGAGAGAGAGAGAGAGAGAGAGAGGGGTTGTTGGAAATGTTTTTATTGAGGCAAACAAGACATTTTCCATTAATAAGTTCACAAAAGTAAAAAACACAAACACTGTAGTCCACATTAAGTCCTTGTATGTCTCCCAAGATCCAGCTCCTAGGGTCTAATGAGATTTTGTTTCTTAAGGTGCCTGAAGTTATTCTAGAAACAAATCTCCTAAATTCTTTCATAGAGGAAGGTTCCTTCAGATGTTTGTTGGGATTTGATGTATAAAGGCTGATTGTCCTTGCCCAGTTTTGAGAGATGGGGAAGTGAGAACATTACTGTATAATTCTGTTATAATTCCAACAGTGACTTAGTGAAGTTTGGGGCTGTCTGAGAAAAACTCAACATGTAGGTGATGAGAACACAGACAGTAAAATCATGTCTGACACCTCAGTAAAGTTTAAACAAGTACACCTTTCTCTCTGTTGCTGAGCGTTAGAGGAGGAGATCGATACAACCCTCATGTCTGTAGAATAAATAAGCTACAGCCAGGAGATGGTTAGATTATTTTAGTTTAGCATAAAGACTGGAACGGAGGGAAACAGCTAGCCTGGCTCTGACCAATGATAACAAAATCTGCCTCTCAACTCCTGCTTTTTATATCATTGAAAACTAAATATTTCTGGATACTTAGACTTTAGTTCAAACATATCAACACGAACATATCTGCCTTTCAGCAGAGTGTGTGATGGAAAGTAACAAGCACAATCAAAAAAAAACCAAAAACAAAGCAAAAAAAAAAGAGAAGAAGATTGATTTTGTGATCAAAAATGATTGAAAGATTTAAAACACCTCAAAGTAAGAAGGTTTACTTCTGATCATCATAATAATCTTGTGTGCAGAGGTATTTCTTATAATTGTCTTATAATTTTCAATCAGTTTTAACATTCTCCGACATGCAAGTGAAACACTTCCATTATTATCATTATCCATTCAGTTATTAATTTATCTGTGGAATATCTTTTTATTAATCAACTTATTATTTAGCCTATAAAATGTCATCCTAAGGTGATGTGGTCAAATTGTTGTTTTTTTTTGTCCAACCAACAGCCCAAAGATTTTTACATGATATAAAACAGAGAAAAGCATCAAATCTTCACATTTGAGAAGCAACAACTGTTATTTATTGTACTACTAAACTCCAGGCATTTATCATTATTTAACTTTTGAAATAATCCCAGTGCTCTTGAACACAACACAGTGAGAGTTAAAGTGTAGTACTGGAGGAAATAATCCTCTGTGAACACATGAATGAGTCTGAATGGAACAACAGGCCAAAGCACAAAACATCCGCTGTGTTGCTTTTAGTGAGTGCATGTGGATGAGACCGAGGGAGACCCCACTCACCGACTGGAGGTCAAAGTGCAGGATGTCGTTCATGTAGGTGGGCAGAGAGGTGAGCAGGGTGTAGAAGGACCAGTTTGAACACATCTGGGTGATGATGATCGCCCACAGGGGGACGGACAGCATCATGGGCAGCACGGGCACGGACCAGCCATGACCTTTACCCTGCAGATTCAGTTTAGATCATTAGACCAGGAGATCTTCAAACACATGACACATACAGCACAGGACTGATATCTCACATCCACTGTGGGAAAGAAATCCTCATTTAGCAATAAATAATGATTCTATAAAAACAGTTCTCAACTGAGTTTATGAACCTTAAGGGTTAAGGAGACTGTAAGGTCACATATTACACATTCATGGACAAGAAAGTTTTTATTTTAGATGTGGGAAAGAGAAGATGATTCTGTTTAAAGGCATAGATGTATAGTTATTAGGATCTTTGACTAAAACTAGAATCACCTCATGGTGGTTGTCTGCCTCCTCCACTCAGACTAGTCTCAGGTTACATCTCTGTTTATCCACAGTCATAGAAAATATTAAAACTTATGCCAAATATTCACAAATTTTGTAAAAATCCCAGTAACACCTCGACAGAACTTCTTCAAATTTGACACAAACATTCACTTGGACTCAAGGATGAACTGATTAGATTTCGGTGCTCAAAGGTCAAAGGTCAATGGTCAAGGTCGTGGTGACCTCACAAAACACTTTATAGCCATTACTCAAGATTTCACACAAAAATTCAGACAAATGCTTAATATTTTATAAGACTCTGGCTGTAACCTGAAACTAGTCTGAGTGGAGGTGGCAGGCAACCACCAGGAGGTGATTCTACTTCTTCCATGTATCTATATCTAAGATTTAAAGCTTTGAGAGGCCTGAGTTTTACATCTCACCAACACTGTCCTCTCAGCATCTCACTCACACAATCTAAGAAGAAGAAGAAAGCTGAGATTATATTATTTTCCTCTGAGTCCTCAGGCTTCATTTCATATCTTCTGTCATTTCTAGTGGAAGATTGACAAATGCAAGATGCTGCAGTAAATAAAATGTCTCTTAATGTTTCATGTGCACCTGAGGTCCAATAGAGTTTATGATGTAATCTCTCTCCTCTTTGCTGATTCGACGATGAGTGCGAGGGTCATCAGACACAAAAATAAACCAAAAGACGGCCCAGAGGCAGCCGGCACCCCCTGGAAGACAAAGAGGGAGGGAGGGAGTCAGACTTTTACTGTTCAGGGTGGTGAATGATTAAAGGAATTGAATTCAGGCCAAATGTCATAACAAAGTCAAACTGCTGTAAACGCATCACGTGAAGTGGAGCAGTATTTTATTGGCTTTGGGAGTCCAGTCGGAGAAGAGGTCACATCATCATAACCCACGAGAGATAATGCTTTAATATCAGATGTATGAAATGATCAAATATCTCAGATTATTTTTCTCATGGTAAAACATTCTTTTTGTGCTTCTTTACCGATAATTGATTTCTATATAAATCCAGCAACAAATATTTACTTTCTTACATGTTAACCATATTTATCAGACAGGAAATGAATGTCCTGAATGTTTAAATTATGTATTATTGTGCACTGCAGCTGCTTTCTCCACCCCGGTGTCTTTCCAGGGAGACACTAAGGTGTGCCATGATGTATCTGAGCACGTGACTGTATTCAGGTTTGTGTGCAGTTCCCTCCCTCACCACAGAGGTAGAAGACAGCGGGCCAGCCCAGAGTTTGGCAGATGTAGCCGGTGAGCGGCAGAGCCAGGAAGGCTCCAAAGCTGGCCCCGGATCCCGACAGGGTCATCAGGCGAGAGCGCTCCAGAGGAGGGGCCCACCGAGCCCACATCGCCATCATGGCCGGGAATGTCACGCCCTGAGGAGACATGGAGGCAGACGAAGAGCGAGACACACTGGTGAACACGAAACAGAACATTTTATTTTCCTGGTTTTCCAGTAAAGAATGTTGATGCGCAGCAACGTGAGGTTTTATAAAAGCTTCTGAAACAGTGCACAGATCACATAACGTGTTTTAATGCATGGTTTCAATTTGCACTTGAAAAAAGACCCTGAGTGAAAAATATCTCAAAACATCCCAAAAATGATTTTACCCTTGGCTGAGGAGGAGATGTTGAATCAATAGAAACAGACGAGAAACAGATCAGTGAGGAGCGATGAGGAGACTGTGACATTCCTCAAATTAATACATGAATCACATAAATGCCACATCTCCATCATGTTCCATATTTTTTTTCACAGTTTGAGGTTTGATTGGAGCGCTTTCGATTACATCATCTTCTTCTGCAATGGTGTAATGGGACCCGACTGGAGAACTAGCGCCCCCAGCTGTTCATCTTTATGAACTAAACTCTTAATTTTCACATCATTCAAAGAATTTCTCGTTTAAATTCTGTTCAAATTTGAGCTACAAGTTTGACAGAAACTCACTTACACCGATAGAAGATCTTTCAAATCTTTTAATGAAGAACTAATTTGCTGAAAATCTGAATAGAAATATATAAAAGTGGCAGATTTTATTCACTGATTTTACATATTTGTGGTGAGGCAATCGTTTCCATCGTTGTCAACATTCAATATTTCACTAAAAGCCAAAAACTGTAATCAGTTTGATTTATCAGCAAACGGATGTATCAGTCTATTGCTGCACATCCACACACTCACTAGTGTGGAGGGAATTCTGCACACCCGAAATAAAAACAGGCAACTTCCTGCACAACATCACTGTGGGAGGCTGTATAAGGCTATATTGGGAAAATGTTAACGGAGTTGGTAAAACTATTTCTGGATATGAAATCCCAAATAATATGAAATATTTAATTACAAATAAAATCTCAGCAAATAAGAAAGGTGTTGTCAGAAACTGGCTGAATGTAAACGCTCCAAATCAGGAACAGCGGCTGGGAGTTGTCAGATATTTTGGTCATGGAGAGAGTCGAGAGTCAGAGAGAATATACTTATATCTCCAGACAACTCCACCATTGCTTTATTTTGTATTTTGTTGTGGATGTGTGATTTTTGTTTTGTTGATGTACTGTTCTGTTTATATGAAAAAAGAAACTTCTCTGTAAACTCGAGGTACAACGCCGAAAATCCACACTGTGCATTTCCAGCAGGTTCCTCCTCTTACCTCCCCGAAGCCCTCCAAAGCTCGCAGTGCAAACAGCCAGTACGGCCCGAACTGAGCAGCCAGAGGGGTGAGGAGGGTGAGGGCAGCCGTGCCCAGCACACCCAAACCCATGAAGATACTCCCCCCGTAGTGACCGGCCAGGTAACCTCCAGGGATCTGTGTGATCAGGTAGCCGAAGAAGAAAGCCCCCAGGAGCCAGCCCTGAGTCTCCGAGTCCCACGGGTACTGAGGGGTCTGGGGACGGAGAGGGGGGAGAGAGAGGGAGAGAGAGGGAGTATTTATAATAACAGTCATTCATAAAAACAGGGAGAGACAGGAAGACAAGGTGGATCGGTGACCTACATCTGCTGAATACAGAGTACATGATCTGACTGAATGATATTTAATCAGGTTTAAAAAACCTGCAGATTCCCTGAAAAATGTAAAAAGGAAGATAAAGATTGAAACTTTACCCCCCCAGGTTGTAGGAACGCGTCACTATTGTTTTCCGTCCCTGGCGGCAGTGGACAAGCGTGGATGATGGACCTGTTCTGGGCTGGTCTGGGGTCAGTGGTGTTCACCATGGCGACCATGGCAACACTGAGGTTGACACGGAGACCGTAGACCACGGAGAACCCCAGGAACATGAGGAAGGCAAGGTTGAGGCGAGCCGAGCAGCACTGAGGAGGAACTGTTCACACACGGTACAACGGTATTTACATGTGGCTGGAAACCATGTATCTCCTACTGTAGTCATTTTAAATATATTAGATACAGAATTATGGTGTTAATTAATTAATCAAAGTGTTACTTCACACTGGATTATCTGAAACATGCACTATTACATTGGGATTCATGGTTTTCACAGGACAACAACGATTCTGTTCCATTCTATTATATCTACTTCACAGTATTGTTTTATTACTGGTCTGAACTATACGCACTCAACAGACCACACACACCAAAGACTGACAATTCACCATGTGCAACAATTTAAAACACCATCTGTGCAATATCACTTATCTGCTGGTAACTTTTTTGTTTCTGTTATATTTAAATATTATAAATAAAATATAAATTATTATATTATTTATCTTTTTTAAGTACTTGATATTGTCATTCTGCAGTTTTTCTTTCTTTGCACTGTCACTTTGCTGCTGTAATACTGCACATTTCCCACTGTGGGACTAATAAAGGAATATTTTATCTTATCTTGTCATATTATTATATATATTGTACTTATTATTCAAAAATACACCTATATAATAATACTGTAAACAACAGTTCACACATCATGGCTGATGGAGTTACACTGCTGATCCCTGCTGGCACAAATGTTTGCACACTTCACTTATATAGTCCAACATACTGTAATATATATACTGTATGTATTTTTTTTAATGACTTGTCTCTTATTTTTCATTACATTACATAGTCATTTTTGACCATATAAATTATAGATAAAGTTCATATGATAAAGAGGTATTTTTATTTATCTATAAACTTCTGACACGTGTGATTTTAAACACATTTCCTGATTATTTCCTGTGTTTACAAAGTTTTCTTATGTAAATACTGATTTTAGAGAATCACAGTGCTGAGTGTTTCCACACACATTTCAAGAGCTGTAAATACAGAATGAGCAGGTTCCTGTTTGGGCTTTGAATTGTGCAATTTTTCACTGCAGCACAAACATGGAAACACAACAGAGCAATCATTCAATTACGACTTTTAATTGGCTTCTAAGTTAAATTGTAACTAAAAGCCTAATTGCTCGTTTAAGAGCATTATCTTCTTTATATGTGTTTCTTTCAGTTGGTTTCAGTTTAACTGCAGCCATCTGATCATTAACATCTTATGTAACCAGTGAGGTGCTGGTGTGTGTGTGACTGACACAACTACAGAGAATCTGCTGAGTGAACAGAGACACAGACCTGTCACACTCCCACAAGTGTTTACACTAAAGTAAATATCAGGCTGTTGCAGTCGTTACTGCTTCTCTGTGTTGCTCACAGGAGCAGAGACATTCAGCACATGACGCTACGTTGCTGGTGTTCCTGTTTACAGACTGAAATGTGACAAAACTGCAGAGTCACAAACAGAGAAATTAATACCATACAAACTTTCTTCATTAGCAGGAGAGACGACAACAAAATGAATTTGTCTCTGCGCAAAATGAATGCATATAACACATTACGATTAATCTATTAGTGGATCAAACCACCACCAACTATTTAGATAACTTTTCAACTAAAAATGCTGAAAAATTCTGTTTTCAGCTTCTCAAATATTATGATTTTGTGTTTTTAATCACAGTAAACTGAAAATATTTGGGGCTGAACAAGAGGTTTGACTCATTGACACTGGGAAGGATAGTTTTTCTTTTTTTATGACATTTTATAAACTACATAAACTAAACTGCTGCATTTATTATTATTATTACTTATTTATTTTTTGGGTTGTTTTGGCCACGTGTAGCTCTAGTATTGGAGGGGCAGATAAAAACCCTTTGTCACGGTTTATCCATGATGTACATGGATAAATAAGAGCAGCATATTTATACGTCATGTTAAAAGAATCCATGTCAAATATAATGATGTTTTTGATCCAACCTCCAGTTCCAGGGGCAAAATAATAATAGTACTTTGATCATTAAAAAGACATTTTATACACTAAACAGTGAATCAGTTAATTGAAAAAACAATAGTTAGATTCATTGATGAAAATGAAAAGAAAATAATCAGAAGTTGCAGCCTTGATGTCAAGTTGGAAGTGAGAACGTCTTTGTTTGCATCAGAGATTTATGTTAAATATAAATATAAACAAAGCTGCAACGATTAGACAATTAATCTGCAACTATTTGATAAGTGATTAATTTTTCGTCTTCTTTTAAAATAGATGAACATAAACAGTCTCTTTTTTAAGGTTACCAAATCGGAAAAATTCGCAATTTTATCATGTCTTTACATTACAATTAAGTGAATATTTTTAGCTTTTGGACAAATCAAGACATTTTCCCCCTTGGTATCTGTTACTATTAATGGATTAATCAAGAAAATAATCTGCGGATTAAATATAATACAAATATAAATACAACTCAAAGAATCTGAAACCTGTAGAAAATAAAAATGGCTGCTACAAACAGAAACGCACCTGCATCGGTCTCGATGAGGGGCTCATCGTCCTCGCCGTCGTTCGAAGGCGCCGAGTTGATGGAGTAGCCATTTGGTTGTGGCATGGCAGTCAGCTCAGCCAGCAAATACTCAGTCTGTAAAGTGATGTCAGTGAAGCATGGCGACCAGGAAAACTGCTGGACACACACACACACACACACACACACACACACACACACACACACACACACACACACACACACACACAACACACACACACACACACACACACACACACACACACACACACACAGAAGGAGGATATGAGATAAACATCAAGTCAAGTGACACAACTGAAAGCCTGATGGCATGAACACACACTTCCTGTTTTCACAAGTTGTTGACACTTACAAGAGTGACTGATGCTCAGACGGAGAACGGCTTCACTGCTGAACCACAAACTGGGGCCTGTCAGCAAAGGAAAAAACACAAACACAACAGTGGTTGTTGTTGTTGTTGTTGTTGTTGTTGTTGTTGTTGTTGTTGTTGTTGTGTAAAATGTCGACTTTTCAGGAACTAAGAAAACCACCCGGGGGCTCGGCTTCACACTGACCACTGTGGTTTTGAAAAGGGTTTGGGAAACCAAAATCAGCCTAAAACAACTGAAGGAGACAGAAAAATAGATAAGACAGGAAATACCTGAGGAGGTGTTGCAACAAGTCTGGGAAACTCAGATCATCTCTATCAGTTCACTGACCTGCAGTGACTGAGCAGAAGTAAAGTTGAACTATGAGGAATAGGATCTATGTGGAGCGAGTGCTATCTGTGTTTAACTGATCAGCTCTTCCTAGACCTCAGGATTTTATTTTCCTCTGAATGTTATTTAAAAGAAAATAAATGAAAGGAAGACAAAATGAGCTGGAGTTGGGATTTGATGCTTTTCTATGTCGTACCTGACAGATAATTGAATATATTTGAGCGTAAAGACGTCACCTTGGGTCTCTGGGAAATTACAGATTCATTTAAACAGCATGGAAATAATTTGTATTAGTGGCCTTATAAAAGCAATCAGTGTAACGTTGCATATTAAATGAGCCTGTTAATCTTATTAAATGGCTGAGCCGCTGTTCTGAGTTTCACTTCTCACACTTGTTGCTGCTCAGCTTTGATGAACAGGAAAAACTCGACTCATGATGAGAGCGGCGGGGGACTTGCTATTCAGGAACTGAGAGGAAAGTATGCTGCTGATGGTGCATGTTTGACATTATCTGATAAGTTGGGTTTTTTTTTGGGGGGGGGGGGCTGAGGTGGGTTTCATAACACTCAAGCATTTTACAGTGTTGTCACAATACACACATAACAGACAAGAATGGGCCAAAGATCCTCTGCAGCAGCTGGTCTGAGGTTATCAAATCAATAAACTGTTACTGTGTCTGGGAATGAAGCTCAAATGATCACTGACAGATTCATGTGTTCATCTGTCCACTCAGTCATTTTGTCTTAGGAAAGTGTCACCTGCTCCAAAACTTTGACCCCAAGTGGACAAATATTCACTAAAAGCAACAACGCTTTCAGGTTTGAAGCCTCCGTACAACAATGTGTCTGAAGTGACTGCACTGAAAGTGTCTTTATGTTGTTACATAAGTCGTGTTTTAGGCTTCTGATGACTATTATTTTCCTTACTGATCAATCTACCAATTTATGTCTCAATGAAGTGATTAATCATTTGGTCTAAAAAATGTTGTCATCACAAAAGCCCAATGAGACGTCTTCAGATTATCTCAGACAAACACCTCAAAACTTAAAAATACTAATTTTCCTCTTGAATTGAAGAAAGATTAAGGCTCTAAACTGGGAGTGACCGGCCTGAGGAAATTATGTCAACAAAATCCATGCGCTCGTTTAATTCTATTCTCAACACACAATTTGACTAATTTTTTTCATTGTTTTTTATTCTATTTCATCTGATTTGAGGACTTTGCTGCGGTTATTATATTTTTTATGCAATTTTAAAAGCAATTTGTTATTGTCATGTTGAAAGATTTGATACAAATAAAAGGTTATTGTTCTGACATGTGGCATTTATTTTACCATGAATTATTTAAAATCACAGCAGCAACTAACATCGATTTTCATCATCAATTAATCTGCCGGTTATATTCTCAATTAATCAATCAGTCGCTGGATCAATAAAATGTCAGAAAACTGTGAAAAATGTCTGTCCCAATTTGTTTTGACTGATAAACACTTCAAAACTTTCCATCATAAACAACTAAAAAATAAAAACAGAAAATATTCACATTTTAAAAGTAATTGATTATTTGACTAATTGTTTTTTTTTTTTTTTTTTACACATCAACGATTGAAAGCTCCCTTGTAAAGTGGGTTGGCACATTCTTAATAAGCTATTATTAGATATCAATAACATGAGCAACACACTGTGCATCCTTGACATATTGTGCTACATGGCCGTCGACCCGATCCACTTGTTAACTTCATTACTGACAAAACACACAGTGTTAACGTCACCATGTGACTCATGTCTGGAGTGAGTGTCTGAGAAACTATGTGTGTGTGAGTCTATCATGAGATTCAATTCACGTCTTCTCTCTTGAACAATTAACGCATTATATAACATTAGATTCTCCATTTCTGCTACCTAGTTTGCAGTGTGTGAGACTTGTGATTGAACATAACAAGGAGGGGATTACCCACCTACGATGGATATATTTTTGCTCTTTCATTTCATAGACTAAACAATTAAACTAAAAAATAATCAGATTAATCACTGATGAAAATAATCGTTGCAGCCCTATATTTTTTTTTTTTTTTTTTACAGCTGTTCAGACACAAGATGAAGCATTAAGTGGCAGATATTCAGTAATTTTATCGAAATTATTCAAATGATTCACAGGTTGTCTGAATTTAAACCAGATTAATTTTCAGTGCAACTAAAAGACACGACACCACTGTAAAATATGACTAAATAATGCAAATTGAAGGCAAAGACTGAAAGTGACTAAACAGGTTGGACATGAAGTGTCAAATGTGCGACAGAGGAGAGATGAACAGTTTAACAAACCAAACTCAGTTGTGCATGTTGTATATCACGGTAAAAATTCAGGTTTTTTAGACTCAGCCTCATTATGTCAGGACCCTTCAAAAAAATATCTAAACTAGTAAAGTTAAGCATTGTAGCTGCTGCACATGTATCTTAAAGTAAAGTTTGTGCTGGTTTTTCTTTAGGAAGCATATGATGGTTCAAATAAAATATATGATGGGCTATACGATATATTCTATTACACAAGTTTGATGGTCATTTGTGTGGCATTTCAGCACACACACACACACACACACACACACACACACACACACACACACAAGTACTGTTAAAGATTATTTGCTAAATATTTCCCCATGTCAGTTGCTTGACTTCCTCATCAGTTGCCATTTTCCTTTTTTCGTTTTTTAATATCCAGCTCAAGCATTAATAATAATCCAATGATATAGTATTTAGTATATTTAGTATTAAGTATATAATTAGATTTACTATATACACTCACAGGGACAACTTCTTTGCGGTGAGTACTTTTACTTTCTATCTTAATAATACATAACATAACATAACATACTGATTGCAGGACTTCTACATGGGGTGTTTCTACAGTGTGGTTTTGATACTTCCACCTCAGTAAAAGATCTAACTGCTTCCCTCATCTCTGAGTGTGTGTTAATAAAACCACGTAATTACTGAACGTGAACCAGAGATGGTGAATTACATGAATAAGCTTAGTCTTTATTACTGTTTAATGACAACTGTGTGGACAGTTGGTTAAACTAATCTTACCTTTTAAAGCAAAGACACTTGGTGGAGAAAGCTCGCTCCGTTGTGGTGGATGTAAAACAGCGTGTGGCCATAAAAGCGGATGAATTGTGTTACATTTCTGCCGACAAAACACCAGACAAGCTGTGTGTTTCTGTTTCTCACTACCTGAGAAAAACAATCACATGACCGCTGATTTTTTTTTGGCAGCGTTACAAAACACGACGTTAAAACAAACTGGAACGGCTACGCTTAACGTTGACCCATCCACTGACGGTAGCTCCTGTCTTTTATACATCAACGCGGAAGACGTGACGTTTTAGCACGTGATCAACTGACCCGGCCCGTTCCCCCTCATTGGCTGGCTCTGCGCAGTGTTGCCAGATTGGGCTGTTTTCCGCTACTTTTTAGGTGATTTGCAGGGTTACACCACCACACTTTGACTGTGGCTGAAATACATAAAATAGTCAGACTTCAGATAGACGTTTAAATGAATTTGTTACACAAAGCAGTGTAGTTTTTGACAATTTTCAGCCGGACTGTGGTACAATGAATTCTGGGTAAATTAGGATTTCTTAATATAAGAAAAATGGCCGACCGAGGAATTTTAACCAGCCCCATTCGCCCCAGCATAAAATGAGTTGGGACAGTTAGGACATTCAATGCAGGAATTTCAGCAAGAGAGTAACAAATAATGTAATAAAAGGAAAAATCAAATTTTGGTCTCTAAATATCTTTCCCTTCTCATTGCATTCTCCACAACAATGTTAGGAAAGCAGCCATGCTTTCCTGTTTCTTGTTGCTGGGTGCTACTGGTCATCACAGGTGTCATTGGTCTTAGAACCAAGTTATCCTGGGGATGAGGTGTCTAATGTTTTTGTCTTAAAATTAGTCCGTCTTTATTATTGTCCATGGAATTTTCAATTGTTGTATTTTTTATTTTTTTAATATGCTACATCGAAAGGCAAAAGCCATATCTGTTCTATTAAATATGGACAGAGAATAGTGGATTCCAACTACAAAATGTAATTTCTGAAGAAATCACAGTGGGATTGCTGCCTCTGCACAAGCTAAAGTTAAACTGTGTTGCTGACTTGGATTTGTATGATGAAGTTGTTGAAGAAGTATTAAGAGATGTAAAAATTAAGTTTAAATGTGAGTAATATTGCGTGAGTTGAAGCACATGCAGACAGACTGAGCTGCACTGCTTCATGCATAAGCCAAACTACATTGCTTTAATGGATTGAAACATGCATGAAACTTGAACTAAGATTAAAGAAAATTAAGGTTGTCAAAAAGATGATTCAATGTGTAAAAATCCTTATTTTTGTGAGTGTTTTAAAAAACATTTTTTACAGGAAAGTAAGAATTTGTAGGAAGAGTTCACGGTAAAAGACACCTCTTTAACTTTGGTTTGCCAATCAAAAACCATTAGCTCTTTTCTTCTAAAGTTTTTGCAGCAGTCCCACCTAATTATGAAGAAATAATGAGAAGTGAGCCAAATTTCCTAAGTGAGGGGGCTATAATGAATCATAAATGTGACTTGGTTCGCCTATCAAGTCATCAACTGGATATTCCCTTGATTAACAGTGCAAACAGTGTATATGCCGCCCAATCGGGACACTCCATAGAGCGTAACAAGCACACAAAAACACGGAGGCGGGGTTTATGCTGGCTCAACCAATCACGGCGGCTTGTCCGAAGCGCCTACCAAAATAGTTCAATTTCAAATTCAAACGGCTGGAGACGGTGAAGGATTGTAGAGAGCGGAGACTGAACTTTGTTTAAGGTAATTGTTTTCATAAATCAAAACGCATAATTTTGCTTATTCCTAATTGTAAAAGGCGTGTTGCAAACATGTGCCCAAAAACGACTGGTCCAGTAATTTATCGGAGCTGTTTACTGTATGCTCAAGCTAACGGCATTTACGTGATATCATGAACTTTGGTTGGTTGGAACAGCATTACAATCGAAGCTAATTTTTATTTAACACGTTGCTATACGACACATCTTATGTTTGAGTTTGGTTACGTTTCAGCAGGTAGTATTGGCTTTGGATGCGTGGTTAGCCATCGCTATCACTATTGTAACGTAACCTAAGTTTGTTGTAGTTGTTAGAGTGGTAACTGGTAACACGGTCCATTTCGTTTTGTCCGATTATTGTCGTTTGAAGAAACATTATTTGACTCGATGCTGTTATTTTGGCTGTCTTAACACTCACTCATATGAGACTTAGGTACAGCGTAACATTAAACCGCACCCGTAGAATCTGTGTGATACACTTAATCTGAGACTGAGATTAACGTAAAAAATGGGTTATTTTTTGATTTCCCTTACGATTCTAATAATATACACAGAGATTTAATTTATACTCAAACAACCGGTGTAGCAGATCAGATCATGCCCTACCTCCAGTTTGTACTTCTGTATGCATTTAATAAAACACTATAGGCTATTTCCGGAATCCTCAAAAACTTTTCAAACTAACAGGAAAAATATTCTGTCCGTTGCACGACAAAAATATTTTAAATCTGTTTCTAAATGGAGACCTTTCCCAATCCAAACAAAGGTGGTGTCCAGGAAGGACATGTATTTGCTTAAAGGTTTGAATTTTTGGGGGTTTTGGTAACTGTTTATTATCTCTGTGACTCAGATCCAACAGTGAAAAATAACAGAAGTGTTCATGCTTGAGATGTTGTTATGTGTTGTTCTGGTTCGACCATATTTTACCTCTCAACTCTCAACAGAGCATGTCCCGCCTACCAGTTATGTCAAGCAGCAAAAGGGTCCTTGGCAGCAGCAGCAGCAGCAGCTCAGAGAATGGCCAAGACTTTGCGCCTGCTCAGGTTTGTACTAAAAACCATCTACATCTTTCATTTCATCTGCTTTGTTTCCATCGTGACGTTTGGTAAACATTTGTCCCTAAAATGATCATGTGCAAAACAAAGTAGATTATTTCTATAGTTCAAAAAGCTCAATAATCACCGCTCTTGCTTAATGCTGGTGGTGGTGGGGTTTTTTTTTTGTGTTTACAGAAGAAGCTTCGTAAGGACCCAGAGTCTGTCAAACCCCAGGCAGCAGCTACAGTCATCGGTGGCAAGCGGCCTCTTGTTGCAGCAACTAGGGCACCTCTTTGTAAGTTACTCGCTCAAACACGAGTTTCAGAATCTTTCTGTTTTTCACAAAGATCAGAAACGGTACATAACTTTTCATGCAGGTATTTTTTCCTAGATCTTTCTAGGAAAAAAGAAGATCTCTAGATCTCACTTGTAACATTTCAGAATGCCCCAGGGTTGCATATGTTTTGGGGATTAGTTCTAGCAAAGTATCATTAGACACAGTTTCAGCCCTTTTTTCCTCCAAGCTTGTATATTTTCTTTATTTTGAGGTGCCTAATGATGCCTTTGTCCTAATATTAAACATGGCTCTCTCTGTCTCTCTTTGTCCCTCACAGCTAGGACAGTCAGAGGTGTGGGAGCTGCCACTGTGGCTGTTGGTCCTTCCAGAGGTAAGATGACCTGTCTGCTGGGCAGTTGAGTAAAGGTTGTGAGCTGGGATTTATATTTATGTCAGAATTACAGGCATTTCATCACTAAATTTCACCTGGAGCACTGATTTGTATGCATGGTCCTTTCCTGGTTTTTTGTCTCATCAGGTGTACTGAAACCATCTATAGCTTCAGCTGCAGCAAAGGGAGGCAACGTAAAACAACCTGCTGTTTCCACTGGCACAAAAGCAGGTGAGAAATCCATTCCACTTGTTTTTTTTCTTTACAAAATCATGTCCAATCAGTTAAATTAATGTTTGGTGCTTAGTTAATGGCTGTGTGCATGGCAGAGGAAAACTACAACTACCACCCTATCTGACAAGTGACAAACCATGGTTTGGAGGTTATGTTTATTATTAATAGTTTTCATGAAATGTTAAAATCTGTGGAAAAATGGTGCAAAGCAGAAAAGATTATACTTTGCTTTTTCTACCAAGACATTTCAAGATGTCTCCTGTGAAAACTGAGGAAGACTGAGGTCTGAATAGATCTGTCACAAATCTTGATGATGCTCTTGTTTACAGGTGGGGGCGGGGCCCCGCGACGGCAAGCATGGGACCTCAAGGGTAAGGTCAGTGACATGGAGGGTAAGATCCGTAACTACCAGACCAAGGTCAAATCTGTCAACCAGGAGAATGAGGTTCTTAAAGGCTCGATGGTCCAGAGCCAAACAAGAGTGGTTGAAGTGGAGAAACAGCTCGAGAAGCAGCGGAACCAGATCAGGTGCAAAGACCATTTAGTGTGGAAAAATGTATTGAATTTAACATTTTACTGTCATTACATTCCATTGTTACTAATGTATCTGTTTGTAATCCATCAAATTTAATTTCTTTTTGCTGAATAAAGGGAGTATGAGGGGGAGCTGCAGGCACTGTCAGGAGTCCGGGATGAGTTGGAGAAAGTGTCTAGTGACAAGGACACTCTTCAGAAAGAGCTCTCCAACTTAGAGGTCAAATACAAGGTCATGGAGACGCTGCGAGACAGCCAAGAGACAGAGCTACAAACTCTCAAGGTATAATGTCAGCTTCTGGACAGCAGATAATTGTGGTTATTTTGGATGTGTAGCATCATTACATAATATGCCATTATTTGACAGACTTGACCTGCCAAGGGTCCAGAACTCTCATGGAACTATTGCCATACTTTTTCTGTGGATTTATATAAGACTGTTATTTATTCTATTGAACAACTTGGTATTTAACCAAGAAAACAAGGACCTTTTACTTTCCTGAAATCCTATCAAGATCTTGAGAAAGTTGTTCTTTCTTTTCTCTCCAGATGAAGCTCTCCGTACAGGAGTCAACTCTGGCCCGCCTGCAGACAACCCTCAGAGACACAGAGGAGGAGGTTCGCTGTCTCAAAGAGACGGTGGCCCAGCAAAAGGATGAGCTTCATGCTGGAGAAATGGAGCGCAGACGGCTCCACAATACCATCCAGGAGCTCAAGGCGAGTCTCCATGTTAACCATGCAACACAGCCCAGTGACGGCACCGTGAAAGGCCTTTCAGCTGAACCATGTGCTGCGTTCACAGTTTCCTTTTCTCTACTTCTGTTCTAACTGTATCTGTACTGAGGAAATTTAAGTTCTTTCCTTTTTGTAGTTTGTGATTATTTTTGTATTTTGTTGTGTTGTTGGCACTCGACAAGCAAAACAACAACCTTCTCTCTGACTAATGAGACTAATTTTTCCATCACTTTTCTCACGCAGGGCAATATTAGGGTGTTTTGCAGGGTGCGCCCACTGGTGGATGGAGGCCTCAGCAAGCACATCCAGCTCCCAGACAGTGACATCAAGATGATAACACTGGCCAAAACAGAGGAGGTGAGAATCCTGTCAGTGTACCAGAACTCTCACAGGCACGTTTGTAGTTAGGGAAACAGGGAAGCGTTTTTTCTGCAGGCCATGACAGGTATCTGAAGTCCTGTCTCTGATGTATTTATTGTCTAATAAGTTAATTGCATTGTAGAATAGAAAAACAGCATCTAAATGAGTTGGCTGTCAAAGCCATTGTAACAAACATACGTCTCAGTGTCAGAGGGGTGGGCCGTGCCCGGTCATCACATATACAGCTGAAAGAACAAGTGACATACGGAAACATTTGTTTTTGTTTATATGAGCACATCTCAAACTACAAGACTAAATGGAGCCCTTTTCTGCTTTACAGTCCCACACAGGCAAAACTGCAGATACTCAGAAGAACTACAACTTCAGTTTTGACCGAGTGTTTGGCCCCAAGGCTTCACAACAGGAGGTAAACAATACACATGTATCACAATTTACAATATACAGTATATAAAACAATCTGTGACCTATCATGAAAAAATACCAACCATTTTTTATTTATATATTTCAGGTCTTTGAAGAGATCTCTCTGTTGGTGCAGTCGGCACTGGACGGCTACAACGTCTGCTGCTTTGCCTATGGCCAGACAGGAAGTGGAAAGACGTACACTATGGAGGGAGAGGAGTTCGATGACAGCAGAGGTGTCATTCCCAGAGCCGTGCAGCAAATCTTCAAAGCAGCAGAGAAACTGGGATCACAAGGCTGGGAGGTTAGTGTCTGCTGTCATACATGTGAGTGCATCCAGGAAAGTAGGTTATAGAGTTTAAAATGAACTCCTACTGCAGTCTGAGAAATGTACACCTTTGTTATGTTGTAACACATTTAAATTCTTAATTTCAGGCTTATAGTTTGTAAGTTACTTGGTAATTCTTTGTTTTTTGGTTAGACATGTTCATTATATTTAGCTAGTTTTTACGGACTGTAGACGGATGCTTCTACAGTTGCTTTTACTTGTCAGTTATTTCTATTGTGAAATCAACATACTTTTAAATCCTGGCATTAAAAATGTGTGAACTTGTTGAATCATGCCAACAAAGGCTGCTGCTCCAAGTAATTTTGCTTAATGATTTCTCAGTTAATTACTATAGTACTTTCTGTGTAAGATGTCAGCAGTAGTATCAATTACCAGAGCTAAAATATTTTTTTTTTTCATGTCTGACATCACAAAACACAAAGTATTAATGTTTTAATTAACTATTGTTTCAAATGGAATAAAACAAATGACCCATTGTAACCATCCATCCACACATTAGCTATGTCGTTTATCCTTTGAGGGTCATGGGGCTGAAGCCCATCCCAGCTGACACAGCGTGAGCGTGGGGTCTATCACAGTGCTGATGTATAAAGACAAACAACCAGTCACGGCCACGTTCACACAACCTAAACTACATGTCTTTGTGGGAGGAAAGCAGGAACACCAAGAGAACATGCTGGCAAATCTGGTTTCTAACCCATAACCTTCTTGTTATGAGGCGACAGTGCGAACCACTGCACCACTGTGGTTTTTCTTTTGGCATTTGTTTGGTATAAATTAATACTCTTTGTGCCATTGTTAAAACCAGCCAACACAACAAACCTAGAGTCTGTACATGTCACACTACTGATTTATATCTCCTGTGTGCACTCTGATTGCGCCTATATATATATATATATATATATATATATATAAAGGCATGATATTACATTGGAACTATTTCTCAGTTCACCTTCACAGCGAGCTTTGTTGAGATCTATAATGAGACCCTGCGAGACCTCCTCTACACCGGCAAGGCCAGCAAGAGGCCTGAGCATGAGATCCGAAAGTCGACCAACAATGAGCTGACAATCACCAACCTCACCTACGAAAAGGTGTCCAACGAGGATCAGGTATGGCAAGCAGATATGTCAGTCACTTAAATGTCATCATGATCGGCAACATAACCTGCTTCTTAACAAATTCACAGCAGATTTGTGGACAAGAATGATTGACATATCTGTGAACTATGCACATACTATTTTAAAGTAAAACATCACTCTGATCCCCACCAGGTTCTCGGCCTGATTGCCCTGGCCAATCAGAATCGCTCCACAGCCCAGACAGCCCAGAATGACCGCTCATCTCGCTCCCATTCAGTCTTCCAGCTGGATATCGAGGGAGTGAACGCTGGCAGGGATGTCAAATGCAAGTGTGAGTATAATCCCACTGATTATGCCAGTGTCAGGGCTGTGACTGCTTCACTTGTAGAATTTAAAAAAAAAAAAAGTGAAAAAATAAATGAAAAAAAAAAAAGCATTAATTGGGCATCAGTTCGGTGAGCAAAGGAAAAAAAAAAAATTCAGGTCCGATGACTCAACATTAATGTTGTTGTGCCTCACACAACATCTTCTGTTTTGTCAGGTGTTGTCTAAAATCGCTGCAGTCTCTACAGAAGTGATGCATGTTTTTTTATAATCTGATTTTACTGTCTTTGTTTTGTTTGTGTGTGTACAGCCACTCTGTGCCTGGTGGACTTGGCTGGCAGTGAGAGAATGTTGAAGAGTCAGTCTCAGGGTGAGCGTTTCAAAGAGATGACGGCCATTAACGGCTCCCTGTCCAACCTGGGCATCGTCATCGCCGCACTGGCCAACAAGGTCTGTAATAAATGCCAACGCTGAGATATATATATATATATGGTTTATTCACACCCTGGTTTAGGGATGACAACATCTAAATTCAGCTTGTTTATTTTGATTGACATGAATTGATTCTGTTTGTATTTCAGGAAAGCTATGTTCCATACAGAAACTCCAAGCTCACCTACCTTCTGCAGGGCTGCTTAGGAGGAAACAGCAAAACGTGAGTTCTTCATCGGTGGAGCTTCAAGGCGTTGTCACCTGAGCTGAGTTTATTTATGTTGATTATACTTCTGTCTTTCTCATACCAGCCTGATGTTTGTGAACATCGCCCCAGAGACAGACAGCTTTGGGGAAACCCTCAACTCCTTGAGGTTTGCCAGCAAGGTCAGTGGCATCTATGGTTGTTTGATATCTTTTCTATTTGAGAAATACACATTGTCTCGTGTGATAATGTCATTAGGGTTGATTCATTGTCAGCAAAGTTCATAAGAAGCAGAAACGTTTAAAAAAGTGTACCACCGTGCAAGGTTAAGATACTTTCCTTGTTCATTTAACAAAAGATTTCAGTCAAATCTGTTGACATGTTTTTGAGATAACCTGCTGACTAAGGAACAAATGACTGATCGTTGAATGGTGTTGGGGAGAAGCGTCTGAAAACTGATTTTTACAGCCGATGTTGACAAAAATGCTCATTTAATGCATCACTCTCATTTGAAGAATTCAGACTGATTTTCTCATCAATGTGACTTTCACATTTTTGACACGTAACGTTTTTGTGTTTTCTGTCTTTACAGGTGAACGACTGTGTTATCGGGACTGCAAGTGCCAACAGGAAGTAGAGTGAAGCTCCTGAAAAAGCAACAGAAAAAAAACTTGTTCTTACTATTTTCACCATTGTGGTCCCAGCGTGAAATGTTCAGTTTCCTGTGTCTTTTACTTACACATTGTGCTGTTTGGTACACTCTGGTGCCAATCAGTAAGAACCAAAACTCTTTTTGTATATTCTCAGGTCCATGATTAGTGATCACTAACAAAGGCTTTTAAAAATTCCTACACCTTTATGTAAATCAAGTGGATGTGTATATATGCATATTTCTTTTTTAATACATATACAGCTCTCAAGAGTTTTTGAAAATTTAATCCCCATTAGTCAAATCATATTTTATCTTTTTACTTGTTTTCAATTTAAATATGGTGTGTTGCATGTAACTTAGCAATAATTGCAAATAAATGTAGTAGTTAAACTCATACTGTCATTTTTTTTCTCCATCTGTACTCTGGCTCAACATACTGAAATAATAAAGACATTCAGCAGATGGGCTACTTTATTATTTCCTGAGCTGCCTTGTGTTTTGTGCTTCCATAATTGCGGTTAATCTTGTGTACACTGTTCATTTTCCAAAGTATACTGGAGTGTTTTATGTTTTAGAATGTATTTTTATTTCTGTATTGTTTCTTCTACTTTACAAAAATAAAGTTGCAGAGACTAACGGTAAATGTGATAAATCAATCACTATGAATATCCTGTTGCCTTTATTGCAGATTTGACTTGCTTAAGATGGCAAACTTCATTGTAGTTGAGAGTTACGTTTACACAACAATCCTGGAGGACAGTCTGGGATTAAGAGAGGCTGGTTCTTTGTATAAAAGTGGCAACAGATGGATTTTCATTGTTTTACCAGAATCACAGTCACATTAGTGTTTGCTTCAGATCGTGTACATTGGACAAAAGATGCACTATACAAGGCAGCAGCATAATCAACTTTTTTTCCTTTTTCTTTTTATGTTTAATTTCTCTGAGCAGTGTGTCATTTATTTGTAAGATTGAAAAGATTTACATGAAATAGATGGAGAGAATGATAGAAATTAAAAGTTGGACATTAAACACAGGTTGCAGTTTATTAGGAAACACTTGGATAAAACTGCAATAAATCCTCCATTAAGGTTGTAATGTTCAGTTTTACTAAACAGTTTTTTTAGAGAGGTGTTGATGGAACTGTATGGTCATTTTTAGAGGATGTAGTTCGTGCTGCTGTTGGACGGTTGTATTGATAAAAATGGAGTAGACAAAATAATAGAAACACCTTCAGGTTTTTTGGTGTTGTATTAGCCTGCATTAAATTCAGCCAGTTGTTCCTAATAATCTGCCAACTGAGTGTATTTACCTTGTGTGTGTGAAAAAAGAAAAAGACAATTTAATAATACTGGTTAAAATAATATGAAATTATTTACTTAAATTATTTTAATTTTATTTTTGATTTCATTTATATTTTAATCATGTCTTATTATTTTTAATCAACCTTCATTTTTTAAACTATCATTTGAATATTAGTAAAATTCACGATATATGTAAATGTGTTTATTTGATTATTTATTTCCTTTTTTCTGTCGGCCGAAGTCTGGCTCGTGTGTCTGGAGCCCGTTAAAGGCGCCGCGTCGCTGTCTGCCGCTGCAGAGCTCAGCTGTGAGGAACATGTAGAGAAGATGGTCCTCAAACTTCAGGACGCGGATAAACGGGCGGGACACGCTGTCTTCGGCTCGGCCAGAGACCGCACTCTGATCGGCTGCACTGTCAACTGAAGCGGTGAGTTTAATGTCGGCTGCGGCTCGTGGCTTCTTCTTCTTTTTACCCCCCCCCCCCCTCCGATAGCCAGCCGTGTTAGCTAGCTAGCAGGCTAACGTCACATCTGTAACGGCATGATGAGAGTCTGAGGCTAATGCGAGTGTTTGTGTGTGTGTCTGTGAGGAGGGAGGAGGACCACCATCAGTGAAACATCTCCACAACAGCAACAGCTTCATTTACAGTCAACAGCTTTTTGCTTTTGTAGGCTTGTCAACTGAAACTGTGTCTGTGCTCCAGCTGTTGATTTTCTCATGCGCTAATAACAGCAACAAAAAAAGTGTGATGTAGATATTTCCTGTTGATTAATTGATCACTTTCCAAATGGAGGAGCTTTTTCAGAGATGTGTTGTTATGTCTGTCTGTGAGGAACAAACTGACACTGTTGGTGTGAGCTGTTCTTATAACTGTCATTGTGTTGTTATTAAGTGCAATTAGTGCAGGGACAGTCTGGTGGATGCAACATGCAGCACAAAGACAGACTGAGATCTAACAAAGACACTTCAAATATGCACTTCAAGCTTTCAGATGCAAAAGTCTGGAATAATTAGCAGTGTATTCTGGTTAAATTAAGAGGCTAACATGCTCAATCAAGGCGACTGCTTCCCTAATTAGCCTCTTTTCTCTGCATTTACCACCTCCCATACATCTCTGATCAAGAATGAAGATGTGATTACAGAGAAGAAAGCATCACATTCAATGGCAATATTCAGCATGGAGTCCTTTAAGTGTTTGAGAATTAGTCAGAGTGAGAAATAACTCAAAGTTATCAGGTAATATCAGCTGATTTTTATTTAATAAAAACTTTAAGTCCCCCTGTTTAGCATTTAGCCTGTCAGCATCAGCACTATATAAATATAAATGTTTAATTACTGGTTAAAAACACACTCGAATGACCCCTAAACTGACACAGATTATACCAGGAACCCCATCTGATAAAAGTTTTGCTTTTAGATGTTTTATTACAGAGAATGGTTTGAAACCCATGGTTAAAATAATCACACATCCTGTCTTTGTATTACTTATGGATGGAGTTATAGTGATTCCACCTTTCATCGAACCCCCTCAAGGACCCCTGGGGGCCCCCGGACCTCACTTTGAGAGCCACTGCTCTAATGTAGCTGCAAGTAGATAAAAGAACATTTTTAATGGTGTTGCTAATCTACAGTATTTATCAACAATTTTAACTTATATGAAGACATATTTCACATTATTACAGCTGTGTTTTTTTATATTGCCATTTATCTGTAATTCAGCAGCCTCCACTTATTAGTTATAGTAGGAGTTATATTTGTTAATAAATACATTAATCAACACTTATATCTTCTCACAACCACATTATAGTGTGTTATAAACTAATATTAAATGTTTATATATTGCTTTTATATGTATATATATATATATTCTACATTTGGGTACATAAGCTAAAGTGTTACTAATAAATCACATTTTGGCTGAGTTTGAGGAGTTAAATTAACTGGTAAATGTTTTATATAAGTGCTGAGATTAATGTTTGCTCAAAAGCACAACTACTGTTCAGCTAAATAAGAATACAACGTGTAAGTTAATGTGTTATTGAGAGGCAGATAAAGCTAATGCAGCCCAATACGACAGCCAGGAGATAATCTCTACCTATGACGACTATAATGTTCAGTTTTGCTTTGTATTTTAGAGAGGTGTCAGTTCAACTTTATAGTCATTTCTGAAGCTGTAGTTTTCTGTTGTGCTCTTGTATTGTTTTGCATCATATATACTGGGATATATATACCGGTATATATATATATATATATATATATAGAGAGTGGAGTAAATATATCAGAAACACCTCCGGTCATAGTGCCATGCACTTCCACAGCCTCCAAAACCACCAGAAAGTTGAATCCAAACTAGAGCTGCATCAATTAGTTAATTGATTGACAGAAAATGAATCATCAGAGTATTTTTTTAAGAAAATAATTGTCCATATTTTCTGTTCAGCAGCTTCTTCAATGTGAGGATTTGCTGCTTATTTTTTAGCTTTATATCATTGTAAACTTAATGCTAATTGCTCGCATTAAACTACATCAGACTCAGCTGTGGCCTGGACTGAACCTCTCTGGAGAAATTCAACTCAGTTTAACTGTCAAATGTGGGAGTCATGAAGGTTTTTCTACCTCCCAGATGCAGTCCCTGCCCATGGAAGTGGGCAGCAGCAGCAGCAGCGGCTCGGCTCCCAGCGACACCTCTGGCTCCATGGTGCAGGTGTGCTTCCCCAGCGCTCAGGCCTCGGTGCTGGACAGCCTGAACCGGCAGAGAGAGGACGGCAGGCTCTGCGACCTCTCCATCCACGTCCAGGGACAAGTGTTTAAGGCCCACCGCTGCGTCCTGGCCGCGTCCTCACCCTACTTCCATGACCAGGTGGGAGCGGTGTGCTGTCATGTCTCTGGCTCTGAAACAAGTTGTGAATGACAGAAATCTGACGTTTTCTAATCAGTGTAAACACATACAAGCTCCTCGTAGAAAATGTGCGACTTGTATTTGAGACGTTACCTTTGATTTTGTTGCAGCTATGACAGCTCAGCTCAGCCAGACTCAGCAAAGAGGGTATTAAGACACAATAATGAAACTCACTACAGATTCAGAGGGAGATAGCTGACTTCATTAGACCACAATGTGTTTCAAACAACAAGGAGAGTCAAGTTTCAAAACCAGATTCATGACATCACTGTCAGTTTATGTTGTTATTATCCGTGAATCACATTAGAAATGTGCATTCATTTGTGTTTACTTTAAATACTAAAAAGGTAAAATTGGATTTTAAAAAATCAATAATAGTGGGACTCAGGTGCATAATCAGCAGCTTGCTTGTGTTTTTATCTCGATGTTTCTACAACTACAAGATCTACTTAACTTACTGTAAATTCCAGCCGTCAGTTTTTATTGTGGCTAGACACAAGTTCCTGATTTGCCAGAGACAAACATCCATCCATCGCTTACCGCTGATTCATGTAGGGTCGCAGGCTGGAGCCAATCCAAGCTGACATTGGAAAGGTTGGCAGACTATGACAGGGCTGACATATAGAGACAAACAACCAGTCACACTCACATTCACACCTATGAGCACTTTAGACTCGCCAGTTAACATAACCTGCAAGTCTTCGCACTGTGGGAGTACCCAGGGAGAACCCACACAGGGAGAACCCACACAGGGAGAACCCACCCAGGGAGAACCCACACAGGGAGAACCCACCCAGGGACAACCCACACAGGGAGAACCCACACAGGGAGAACCCACACTGGGAGAATCCACCCAGGGAGAACCCACACAGGGAGAACCCACACTGGGAGAACCCACACAGGGAGAACCCACACTGGGAGAACTGACCCAGGGAGAACCCACACTGGGAGAACCCACACTGGGAGAACCCACACTGGGAGAACCGACCCAGGGAGAACAAGGCAATGACCCTAAACGTTGACGTAAACCTACCACAGAATGACTTCAGAAAATCCACCTTCTGGAGTCAGAGCCCAGACCCTCTGGGATCATCCTGAGAATATGTCTGAGCTGAAGCAGCTCTATAAGGAAGAACAGTCCAGCGTTCCCCCTGAACATTGAGCAGCTCTGATCAGCAGCTACTAAAGAGCTGGATTCAGATTATTTGAGCCGATGGAGGTTCAAGCAGTTATTAAATCCAAGGGTTCACTTACTTTTCACACCAGCACTGTGAATGTTTCATGGCTGTGTTCAATAAAGATACAAAAGGTTATAATTGTTTGTGTTCTATTAGTTTAGAGACACTGTGTTTGTCTGCATCTATGACTTTGATGAAGATCAGATCACATTTAATGACCAAACAAAAGGGGTCACACACTTTTTCTTCACACTGTAAATTGTGTTCAAACTGATCTGCTTGTTGTTATTTCTCATCATCACCCACAAGGATAAGCATGACAGAGTAGATATGAACAATTACAGATTAATCAGATATGGGAATAAATTTAGAAATGAGAATAAAAGCCTGCAGTGTGACAGCAGCCTCTTACTTACACTTTAAAATTCAGTTTTTATGCTTTTTATTCCTCCACGCCGGCGGCAGCCAGAGCTGGAGGGATATCTCCAACATCTCCGTAACACCTTGAAGGAACTTCTTCAAATTTTGCACAAATGTCCAGTTGGACTCAAAGATGAACTGATTATACTTTGGGGGTCAAAGGTCAAATGTCATGGTGACCTCAGAAAACACTTTTTAACCATAACTCTAACTTTTTACAGCAATTATGACAAAATGTCACGCAAATAGTTCATATTTTATAAGACTCTGGATAAACAGAGATGTAACCTGGAAGTAGTCTGAGAGGAGGAGGCAGACGACCACCAGGAGGTTTCTGTTCCAAGTTCCTTACTCATCTTACAAAGACCAGTTTCACTAACACTTGGCAGGATGCTGTATCAGACTGATAAATGTATCCTTGTCCATCCATCCCCAGGTACTTCTGAAGAACATGTCTACAGTCTCCATCCCGGCAGTGATGGACCCGCTGGCCTTTGAGAGCGTGCTGAGCTGTGCCTACACCGGTCAGCTCCGGATGCTACGCGAGGACATCGTCAACTACCTCACGGTGGGCAGCGTCCTGCAGATGTGGCACATCGTGGACAAATGCACCGAGCTGCTGAAGGAGGGCCGAGCTGCCGCCGGAGGAGGGACGGGTGGAGGAGGCGGAGGCGTGCAGGACAGAGCCAGTGTGGGAGGGGGTGCAGGGTCAGCTAACCCCGGGTGTAGCAGCAGCAACGGTGACGGGGGGCCAGCTGGTGGGCTTGAAGCCGGGAGTGACGGTGGTGCAGGTCAAGCTCAGGTCGTGGGGTCCAACGAGCCCCAGCGTGCCTCCCAACCTCCCAGCCGCCCGTCAGTGAGCGAGAGCCAGTCTCCCAGCAGCACCAACTACTTCAGCCCCAGGGACGGGAGCAGCTTTGGGGGAGGCAGTGCAGCCGCAGCCGGGGCTTCGGTGGACGGGGGCGGGGCTAGCAACACCCCCAGCTACTGCACGCCATCGGGAGGGGAGGAGGCCTTCCTCATCGAGGAAGAGGAGGACGAAGTAGAGGAGGAAGAGGAGGAGGTGTTGTACCACCAAAGGAAGAGGGGAAGAGGAGGAGGCAGCGGAAGGAGGAAGAAAGCAAGCTCAGTGTCAGAGCAGGAAGTCGGAGTCAGCGACAGCTTTGGTGTGTCGTCCTATCAGGTGAGAGTGCAGACATGAGGGTCTCATAGTGTGAGCAACTGACACTAATGCACCTTTAAATATAAAAAGCTTTTACTTTAATTATTTATTTACTTAATTTTTGCCACAATATTTTTATTTGAATTTTAACATCCTGAAATGCTTCAGCACATAAGAGCTGCTTTCACTCTGAACATGAAGGATGGGAAAAATATAAAAGTATAAAAAACAAACAAATGCTCCCCTTGTCTTAACAAATGACAATCTATACAAAATGGGATATATTAATTATATTGATATAAAATATAACAAGTGATTAAAGAAGAGAGAAAGAAAATAAATACCTACAGAGACTGCAATGCTCACAGAAATTAGTCACTCACTTGATAATCTGTTCAATCTAAATCCTTAACATAACAATAAACAATAATAAAAATTTTATTTAGAAATTTATTTTGAAGTTATATTTAATCAAAATTGATTTTTGTCTGTCAATAATTGGTTTTCAGATTTCTGCAGTTCCACAGTCATGAAGTAACTTTTAAAGAGGAAACTATTTTTTGTTTTGTTTTCTCATCATAAACATCCTGCAGATCTTATGTCAAAGGAGAAATTATATATTAGGCAGAGGTCACTTCTTATTTACAATATTTTGATGTTATTACAACAATTTTCAAATATTACAAAATCATGGTTGGGGATAAATAATGTAAAAATAAATATTGTAACTGTGTTCACGTGCAAAATTACCAGAGGAAAGCAAAAGCTCTGTTTAAACACGAGAAAGATTCTGTTTCCTGAAAATCCAAAATCTATTCCCTCATCATTTAGGTTGTTATAACACAGCTTTGGTCTTCTGGTCAGGTTGGTTTTATTCAGCACTGAAACACTAAACAAAGCGTTTGATACAGCAAAGACCTGATATCTCATAATAAGTGTTTTATAATGTGAAATATCTCAATCTGAAGGATGGGGAGGACTCAGCGCTGCCGCCGCAGAAGCGTCCCACCTACAGCCAGCCCAGCATCATGCCTCGCAAACAGTGGGTGGTGGTGAAAACCGAACGCACGGAGGACGACGACCTCATCGTGGTGTCCGGGGAGGAGGGAGGGGAGGACGAGGAAGACGAGGACGAGAGGGAGGTGGAGCTGGCCAGAGAGAGGGAGAGAAGCGACTTCAACATCTCCAACGTCAGGAGCCTTTCAGCCGAGCTGGGAAGTAGAGCTGAGAATGACATGGACTCACAGGTCAGCTGACGGTCGCTTTTGCAGAAACTTTTGTAATTCTGATAGCAGAAGTTATTGAGTATAAATTGAGTCACACCTGGTGAAAACTAGTACAGTGTCTTTTTTTATACAACCACAAGAGAGCGCCAAAGGTGCTGATTTTCAACAATGCTCAAACTGCAGCAGCTTCTTTCTCCGGGTGACACAGAAATACATCATTCAGCCCAACCTGAGTGATGTGCAGAGATATTTAAATTCAGGAACGTTTCTATTTGCATGCATAAGAGACACCTGCTGCACTGCTGAGTGCAGAGCAGTGGTTCCCAACCTTTTCAAACTCAGGGCCCCATCTCAAAAATGTTGGTGGCCCACATCCGACCCTAAAACAATGCAGAGGCAAAATAACGCCAGATTGCAAAGATCATTTTGTTTTTAAACATTTAAAAACATTAATTATATATATATTTTATTCACATCTTTTCACTTAAATTGTACTGTCATGCAAATGATTTGTCGGCCCACTTGTTGGGAAATGGTGGGCAGAGAATGGTGTAAAGTGTCCTGATGCTGCAGGTTTGTGTTGTTTGCCTTCATCACTGAGCTTCATCTAAAGTTCCCTCTCCCTGTCTGTCTCCAGATGGACTACTGCCAGTCTTCAGAAGACTACCTCAAGTTTGAAGGCAGTTTAATGGACCAGACGTTAGCGCAGCACCTTCATGAAAGCGCTGCAGGTCAGAGCCAGAGCGCTAACCGTGCTGTGTCAGCGCTGCTGGGCCAGGTTCAGTCCGCAGCCACGGCCCGGGCCCAGCTCTTCCCCCTGGACATGCAGGGGAACCAGATCCTCCTGTACAGCCAGGCCTCCGGACTCTCTCTGGACGCTGCCGCCCCCCCCCTGGGGATGGCAGGTGGTATGATCGGAGCAGCCTCTTTCAAAGGTCCCGGTCTGGAGCACGGCGCGGTCCACCTGTCGGTGCAGGGTGGTTTGGGAGTCGATGGCATGGACAGCGGGGGGATCGGAGGTGGAGGCGGCAGCGGCGGCGGCAACAGCGGCACCGGGGGTTCAGGGAAAGTGTTTATGTGTCACTGTGGTAAAACCTTCACCCACAAGAGCATGAGGGACCGCCACATTAACATGCACCTGGACCTGAGGCCGTTCCACTGCCCCGTCTGCGCCAAGAAGTTCAAGATGAAGCATCACCTCACAGAGCACATGAAGACGCACACGGGCCTCAAGCCGTACGACTGCCTCGGCTGCGGCAAGAAGTTCATGTGGCGCGACAGCTTCATGAGGCACCGCTCGCACTGCGAGAGGCGCAGCGGGCTGGGGGAGAGCGGGGAGGGTGGGAGCGGCGGCGAGGGAGGGAGACGAGGGGGAGGGGGAGGTGATGATGGGCCGGATTTGATTTCCTCCCCTCACCTCCTCCTGTCTGCGGTTGAGGGAGGTCAGGGTAATATGCTGGGAGGAGGAGGGAGAGGGGGAGTGTCTGTTTCCTCTCCGCATCTTTCCGGTGCCGTTCTGTCGCCGCAGCACGGAGGCGTCTCAGCCACAGGAAGTAGCAGCAGCAACAACAGTGCGAGCAACAACATGGCCGCCGCAGGAGCGCACCTAGGGGTCGTCTCTCAGAGTCCAGGTCAGGGTCAGGGATCTGGGATGTTTGGTCTAGGGTTAGGTCGAAGTGTGTGTGACGAAGACGTGTGTGAAGTCAGTGCCAATGAGAGCAGCGTGACTTAAACCAAAACTGTGTGTCATGTCCAACGGGCGCCTCTCGGGGAGGTAACAGTCGACTTCCTGGTTCCCGCGCGGTGCTCCTCTGAAACACTTTGAACTGCCGTCACTCAGCGTCTGAAGCAGGAAGTGCGTAAACAGGCGAGGCTCCCGTTGGACACACAACCTGGAGAACCTGAAGGTGTTTACAGAAAAACGGGACTTTGAGATTCCAGTCAAGTCTTTGTGAAGTTTCTCAAACAGACTTGTGGTTGTGCTGGTGCCATCTGAAGTTGTCTGCAGTTCTTGTTCCGCGACGACTTCAGACAACTTTGCCTCCGAAAAAGTGGCCTCATGAAAAATGGACCTTTTGTCTCAGTGAGTAAGCTATCGTTTTAAATATCCAAGATGTTTATTTTTGTTGGTTCGGTGGAAGAATGTGTGCGTGTGGAGAGGAAACCAAAAATGTAAAGACAGTGCTTCACTAACTGTTACCTTCTGTGGCAACATTATAGTATCAGTAGAGTAGAAAAATGGCTGTTCTAAATTGCTGTGATTTTCTGCAGTATCGTATTGATTGTGATTTGTTGCTGTAATCAGATAAAAAAAAAAAAAAAAAAAGCTGCGAGAGAAGATGAAAATGAAAGAAACGATGAGATTCACGTCGCGTCTTTTGGAAACAGGCACAAGGATTTTAACAGATTTCGAAGCGTCAGGGAGGAATCATGAAGCTCACTCAGACAACTCAGTCAAACTCAAACATTGCAGATGTGTGAGTGTGTGTGTGTGTGTGTGTGTGTGTGTTTTTTTTAAGTTCCTCACAGCAGCAGCGATACATCTTTCCCTGCCTCAGTGCCCCACGTAACGAGCCGTCAGCACTGCCATGTTGTTTGAGACGATAGTTCGGCGCTGCTTGGATCACAGTAACGGCACAATGATTAATCGTAGATCCCCGACACGTGTACAGGGAAGGATATCCGCCAGACAGGAACCGTGTCATTCGCCGGTTTTGCTGCTGTTCCCTGCTTTCACTTTCTTATGTTATCGTTCACAGAGTTCTCGTGCTTTGAGGAGTATATATTATTCTTACTGTAAATACATAGAGATATACTGTAGGTCATCAGACCAGGAACAAATACTGACTTTAAATACTGATGCAGTCGCTGCCGTATGAAGGAGTTCATGAGTTTGAAAGTTTCCCAGAACTGATCTTAACCCACGATGCATCTCTCCAAGAGGAGTGTCAGGGAGGTTGTGGGAAACCTGGTGATGGTAGATGGTTTTCTTATCTAAGCTATACAGAGTATAGTGTGTATACCTCCTCTGAATGGTAATCCAAGTCATGGACCTGATTGAAAAGAAGTAGCTGTTATTCACACAAACAAGTCACATGTTTTATTCTTTTTACTGGACAGCGTTTTGTTACGTTTCATTTTCTTCTTCGTGTGGACTTTACACTCGTGTTTAGGTTCTAATGTTTTCCACTGGTGGCGTTTTTCTTCTTGCAATAATTTTAGAAGCACGACTGAGTGACGGCGGTCCTGACCTCCCAGAAGCTTTTCAGTGTGGAGACACATTCAGTCTGTTTATCGGTGAAAGAGCGAAGCAGTGTTTCCTCTCTGTTCATATTTATCAGCAGTGGTTGTGGTTTTGGTCTCACGCCGGCCCTTGTTTTGGATGTGAAGGTGGTTTGAAACAAAAGATAACGACGGGCTTGGTTTAAATACAGGTTTTCTTACAAGTCCAGGTTGATAGATTGAGATTTCACTTTTGGAACTACCGGAGAAAAAACTTTTATTCCATGAAAAAACAAAAGTAAAAAACCGGACTCGTCAAACATCATGAATATTACAATTTATAAATATCGTGAAACAGTGGATAATTATTGTTGAGCCACTAACTGACTGTTGATGGACAGACAGTTATTCAATTACAGTTTTGATGCTCTACAAATTAAATTGTGTAAATTTATGTAAATCTTTATTATTGATTATTTGACCGATCACAGAAAATAATATTCAAACAATATCGATGATGAATAAATGACCAGGGAAAGGGTTAGCTTAGGTTACTTGGCACTTTAGCTTTGCGGTGAGGCACATTTAAGGTGTCTATCTTCCAAACTGTATACAACCTGATCAAAATGAATGAATCAATAAAATAATCATTAAGTGAAACCCTGGTAATAGCAGCCATGTTTTACCACTGCTGAATAAATATTTGGGGACAGACTGCGGACACTGTTAGTGCCGATTTACTTGTGGGAGTTCAGGGCTTGAAGTTCATCTTTGTTTAGTCACAATGAAACAAGATGTTAAACCTCAGAGAAACGTGACCTCATAGTTTCAAACATCATGTTCATGAGTTCTGTGCTGTATCTACATATACTGGGACTAGTTCTGACATAATATCAGGTCTGTGTGATGCATTTAGGGACCATACTGATCATGGTACAACTACTGAAAAGACACACTGACAGGGGTGATACACTACAGTTTCAATACTTTGCTGCCTTTGTTATTCCATTAAAACACAGAATTGGTTTTGTTTGTGAAGGAGGTCGTGTTCGTCATCTCGTGTGTGTGTCGACATGTTTGAGAGCGTGTTATTGCCAAATAGGTTCAGGTGCCTTCACCAGCACGTTGACCTGCTCATTCTCCACCTGTCTCTGTTTCTGTTGATCTTACAGAGGAAACAAAACATACAGTTCTTATACCAATCCGAAACAAACAGATTTTCTTGTGTTGTGACACCTTAAACAGTTATTACATCATTATGTATTAGTGCACAAGTCGTATGTTAAACTGCAGGTTACCGCAACAAAAACAACTGATGCTATTAACACTTATTAAAGTTTAAACGTAGCCTGTCTTCTTCTTTATTTCTTGTTTTTGTTTCTGTCCTGATACAGAAAGTTACAGACTCATTAGAGAACTCATTGTTCACTTCCACCCAGTTGGAAAATGATCTGAACGAGATAAGATCCTCCACAAGGGGGCGCTCTTCAGTCAGGGTTAGCTATGCCCTCCTCCCTTAAATTCTTAGAACATTAGTTTTAACAACGTGCTGTTCATCACATTTCACTTCATGGGCCAGTGTGCAGGATTCAGGTGGATCTATCTATGATATCGATATGTTTTCATTAGTGTATAATCACCTGAAACTAACTGTCGTTGTTATCTTAAGCTTAGAATAAGCCCTTCATTATCTGTATAGGGAGCTGGTTTCTATAATAGCCCAGAGTGGACAAACCAACACTGGCGCATTTTGTGTTTTTATGTCACTTGAAGGCCACCGTAGCTTCTCCTACAGGCTTGCAAAGGGAGGGGTGAGGGGAGGGGGGTATTCACTTGGTTGCAATCTGCAAACTCACCACTAGATGGCACTAAATCCTCCACACTGGTCCTTTAAATGTAAAACTTGATCCATTCAGAAAGGAAAACTACGTAATTCAATACAATACAGTGAAATTCAAGACAAACATGGTTTTATATAGAATAAAAATATATTGTTATATGTGATAAAGTAAATCCTTTTTTTTTTCTGATCAGTATTTTCTCTCACAGATGTGCGCCCCCTGTGGTCACAGCTGGTACTGTTATTAAGAGGTTATGATCATATAAACCTGCAGCAGTGTGATGATAATGTGTTTATGAAGATTTGTAGTTATTGTTTCCGTTTTATATTTTTAACCTTTAACCAAGTCAACTGTAGAAAATCCGTCAGTGTGCCTGTGTAGCTACAGCACAGGACAGTCGTCACCCCTGACCTCTAACCTTTGGTTTCCTGTAGAGATGTTTCACAGTCACAGTGAGATGCGGCAGAGCGACGCAGGACCTGAATGTTTTACCTTCTGTGAAGGCGGCAGGTTCGGATATTTTTATATGCGGGTTTGGAGCTCGGTCTGAGTGAAAGGACTGTTGGCTTCTCTTCGTGCTCAGTGATCTGTGTGTGACCTCCAGTGTTTCCTCTCTGACTCCGCTTCGGTTGGTGTTTGTGGGTAATTTTGCTTTCACATCTGTTCCTGTTTGTTTGCTTCACTGCTGAACTACAGAGGAAACACTGGAGGTTTATAAAGAGCAGAATGTGTGAGACAGGTGTCTAATGCTTTTCTTAGGTGTGGAGTAAAGTGTGCCGAAACTTAAGCTTTTAAACATGTACATGGAGAACTGTCACTGAGGGTGAATGTACGTTTATCTCTGTGTTTATACTCATCAACAAGAACTCATGAGGAGACAGAGGGTGTGTGTTCAGTGAAGCTCAGTCTGAAAGGTGTGAATTCTCTTCCAGAGTCTTAGTGTGAGGACAGAATAATTTCTCCTTTTACATCCAGTGACTGAAGGAAGTAGAACTGGTCAATCAGACACTTATGTCAGATTTAACCTTCTTGTGCAAACTGCCCCGGGGGCATCTCAGTTCTCTTTGTGGCCCAAAGTAGAGTTTGATTTTTCATTTTCAGTTACAGTAACTTTATAATATGCAACTGTAAGAATTACAAGTTCATTACAATTATTTATGTAACGTCAACACCTGTTCTGTGCTGTTAATCTCATGTAAAATGCAAATAGAAAAACTACAAATCCCAAATCCCTGAATTTGTTATAGTTCCTCCCAAATTAGTGATTTGTTAAGATTTAAAAATTTGGTCTTCAGCCTCCTGATGTTAAAATGTCTAAATCAGGAAGTAGATCTTGTCTTACATTTAATTTATGACACAAAATAAACAATATAAATCAAAAACCAAAGAGCGTTCACATTATTATGAGTTTAAAGGCCGTAACCAGGCTCCTTGCTCTGACTCCAGGCCGTACACGTCTCATTCTGAATAAAGGATTCACACTATGTGTTTTTGTAATTTATTTGTTCTGTCTCCAGCAGCTCTGCAGCCTCACCAACACACTAACCTGTTTCCGACAATTAAAACCTGTTGTCTTTAGCACTGCATCTTACTTCAGTGAGTGATAGAGGAGCTCCACATTAAGAGAGAGATGACGAGGGAGGGATCAGCCTGAGGAACTCAAAGCTGCTGCTGCTGAAAACTAGACGGAGGTATTTTTATTATTTTTATACATTACATGTCTTCTGATTGACCAGTTGATTGTTGAACAGGAAACGACAGTTGTCAATGGACATTTTTATGTAAATCCTGAGTGGTACTAATAATGTAAGAAACTACATCAATATTCACCTCTGCCCTGTATCAGAAATAATGGATTAATAAATTATTTGGTGCAAATAACTGTCTGTTTTTGATCTCTATTCAAGTTTCAAAACATATAAACATAAATACCCTGATGTTGAACATCTGTATACTGTATTATATTTTATTATTTTACACCGGCTACAGGAAGAGCCGGAGCCATGTTGTTTTCAGGTTGTCTGTCCCTCCATCCCATTCTCATGGACACGATATCTCAGTAAGGCCTTGATGGAAATTTGACACAAAGTTTCACCAGGACTCAAGCATGAACTGATGAGATTTTGAGGGTCAAAGGTCAAGGTCACAGTTACCTCACAAAACACGTTTTTGGCCATAATTCATTCACTAATTCTGACACAATTAAACTCAAATGTCCATAAGGATAAAATGATGACATTTTATATCCAAAAGGTCAAAGGTCAACTTCACTGTGACATCATGTGACATATTATATATGTCACTTGACTGGTTGGTGGAGGGATACAACCAAAAGATAATTGTAGTTTTATGTTTTTCTTTAAATTATTTATTATTCTTTTTTTATATTATTATTTTATTCATTGTTTTTCTTGAATATTTTCTGTCTTAACTCCCTTCCTCCTTTTATATTTGTCAAGCACCTTCAGTTGCATCCTGTGTATGAAAAGTGCTATACAAATAAAGTTTTATTATACATTTAGTTCGAGAACAGCAACACAGAGGCCGCACATAACAAAATGTATAATTTATTTTATCAAAACTGAAAAAGAAAAAAATTCACAGTGAATGATGGATCACTCCTCTGCATAAATGAGGCCTGACAGGACGTGGCTACGATCACTACATTCCAGGTCTACATTCTAGTAACTCTGAAAAGAGCATTTACCCCAAAATATCACTTCACCTGTGTGACTATATTTAATAAACAAGCGGAAAAAACAAAAATGAGGATTGTTAAAGGATAAAACAAAAAAAGTTCCATCACCATCCTAGCGCTTTGTTACATGAGGACCGGTCAGAGAACTCAGTCTGAATCATGAATGTGACGCACACTGGCCACAGAAAAAAAGGTTCATTATTAAATTCTGGAGATCTGAAGTGCAACACTGCATATAACAACAAATAGAAAAATGGAAACAAACTTTATTCTAAATATTGCAGGGACGTCAAAATTTCAACTTTAATGGTTTAAATGTATCTGAATAACCGGTGAAAATTAAACATATGAACAAGCAAAACTGAAAAATAAAGATTAGTTGTAGGAAAGTGAATCATAGTGTGACAGAATAAAGCTGGGTTTCGTTCTTTAAAAATTTCCTTCACATTTTTACCTTTAAAGTCATTTCTCTTAACGGATCCTTTGCTTGGGTTTGGTGGTGAATGGATGTAGTTGTCTGGGCCGGGCGGAGCTCATCAGTGTCACAGAGAGACTCATCTGAGATGCATTAAAAGAGATACTTGACTTGTTTTACTTTGAGATGAGTCACTTTCAGGATGAGCCTTGGCAGTATTCTGTATTTTCCTTCCTGTCAACAAACCTCTGAGCTCACTGTTCCTACTGCAGACATACATCTTTAAATATTAGTCACAAATACAGTTTTATTTTTCAAAAAGAAAAAAAAAAAAAAAAAACCTAAAACTGTTTTTTTTTTTTTACAAAAATGACTCAAAACTATTTTCAGTGGCAGATTAATCCACATTTGGTGCTCTAGTGAGTATTTGGGGGCACTAGAACGATGTATGTGGATCGGTGGATCAGTGAAATTACCGCTGTGTGTTTTCATGGTAGTAAAGGACCAGTGCAACATTGGGGCTCATGGATGTGCTTTTAAAGGGTTTTGGACTCTGTGGCTCAGAGGAATAAAATTTAACAGGGTTTGGAAACAGAGTTGAGTCAATTCATCAATAGTTTTTTTGTGAGATTTGTTGAAAGGAAGTAGAATATAAAATATTGGCCTCATCCTTCAAACATTCAAACCAACAGCTCAGCCACATGTCTGAATGAAGAAAGCAACCTTGTTTATTTTAAACCTAAAAGTAGCAACACGTTTGAAGGGGAAACATGATTAAAAAATGTCACTGTTCTCCATTATCACTGCTGCAGTCCACACAGTACAAGCCGCCACATATCCCACTCACTCAAAACATCATAAATATCAACAGCAAATAAAACAATGTCATCTCAAAATTCCTCTTAAACAGACGCCGCCTCCCTCTCCTCCATGGAAAAAATACCATTGAAATATAAAAATGTAAACAAACCGGCAGTGAGCTGTTGCAGCCCCCACCAGTCGAGTGTCTGTGAAAACAAACCCCCCCCCCCTCGTCTGGGTCAAATGTCCGACTGCACAGTTCATGTTTTCAGGCACTGGTTTCTTACCTAAAGCACACTGACTAAAGTTCAGGGTTCAAGTCAAGGGACAGTGATCTTAGCTCTGTGTTCAGAGCAGAAGATAAAAAACAAAAACTAATTTCAATGCTGCCACCAACTGGTACCCGAGAGGTGTTAGTAGTGGTGCACTGAAAGGCGGGAAACACGAGTTTGACTGTATGTATCATCCAAAAGATTCAGATGACGTCTCTGCTGCCAAGACAGCCGAGGTCGACAACAGCTGATGTTTCACACAGAAAATGAAAACTGTATTCTCTGGTGCACACACCAGCAGCAGCAGCGGCGCCACCTGCAGCAGCAGCAGAAGAAGAAGAAGAAGAGGAGGCCGTTTCCCAGAACTTTGGTCCTTCCCAAAAAACACGTCCTGTTCACGTTGGCGTTCCTGTGAATGTTAGATCTAAATTATTTTATTTATCATCATTTATAAAAACATATTTCTTGGCTTTTGTTTGGTAATCAACTGACATGAGATACTGGATTCAGAGTTCTCCCCGTCTTCCACAGATTTCAGTGGCTGTTGTGCATTTTGTAAAAAAAACTTGTTTCTCGTTCCACCTCATTTTTAAATCAGCACTTTCACTTTCCCTCCTCTTACGCGCCAACAGACGAGGACGGAAAACGTCGGAAAAAAAGGCCGATTCAGGAAGTCAGTACCAACATACAGGTGAGCAGTGGAAGATTCCCGCAGTGGGAGGTCAGAGGTGAAAGGTCAGTCTGAGTCTGACAAGACGATGATCTCATCCGGGTCGCACTGGGTCGCTACGTTGACCTGGAAACCCAAAAAGTGGCACAGTTAGGAAACGCGCGGCCAACAAATGACAATTTATTACCAATTATATTGAATATTAAACAGATGGAAACTGGAAGAAAAATCTGATTCAATGTTTACGAGGATAATGTTGATGATTTTAATGATTTGAGGGAGTCAGGAGCAGCATCAGCTGGTTAGCATTTAAATCCTCTGAAGAGCTAGAGCTGTAACTCTAAGATCACCTTGTAGCAGGAGACACAGTTTGTTTTCCTCCGCTTTGCAGATTTTTTTTTAACCAAGAGATATACAGTAAATTTTTCAAACAATTTTTGACTGACATTGATATAATATGAAAATGTACCTGAGGAAAATCACAATGAATAATATAGTTTATGTGCATTGTAAAATTAAGAGTGAGCTAGGGATGCCGATTGATCTGCCGCCGATCATTATTGGTGGATTTTCATTAACAATACGTGATAGGCAGATCAGCATTAATGCTGCTAGCCAACGATCATCTTAAAACTGATCACCTGTTAGTTAATACTAATAGGTGTCTGCGGCTGAGAGAAGCGCTGTGCGCTGGGGACTGTAGTCCCGCCTCCCACCTTGTTCACTGAGCCGGCGTGCGACGGGCCGCTAAACAAAACAACGTGTCGGCTGTGTGGAACTTTTACAAAGTGCGTGAGACGGATACAGCATCTGAAATGCATGACAAAGATGATCGGTATCGGCCGATCTCACTCACTGATGATCTGTATCAGCGGGAAAAAATGTGATCGTGGCATCCTTAGACCGAACACTACTGAGCCTCTGTCACGCTCACAGATTTTCTATAACTTGATACTTAATGTATCTTTCTTTACAAAGTAGATAATAAACCTGCATCATAATCTGTGATATCCACGACTCAAAGTTACTCTATTAGGTTTTTTATGAATGACAAATTGAGTGTTTTTACATGGACATGAGAATCCCAGTCTTGACAAACCCATTCAAGCTAGTTGAAGCACTCAGGACACTGTAGCCTGTACACATCTTATCCAGGTTCCTGACGACGACCTGCACAGTCACAGTCCCCTTTCCTACAGAGATCCCACTGTATAGAGGAGCCATCATTATTCCGCCTTCGCTTATTTACACTGAAACAAATTATCCGACCTTCTGCCGCCTCAGTGTGTGATTTTAAACAACATGCCAGTGTTGTGGAATCAGAGTCTTGACGTGTAACACAACAGTTTTGGCGGCCGTCTTTTTACACAGACGTTGATTCAGCTCTGCGACGTCCTGCGCTGCCGTGTTTATACCTTGATCAGTATTTACCCAGTATACAGGGATATACCTTGTTTTTCTTGGGAGGCGGCGTTGACTGCGAGCTGCTGACCAGGTCCTGGGTGGGAGTGTCTGCTCGGCTGGGCTCGGCCTGATGTGGAGAATTGCAGCTGAAAACGCCCATGTCCAGAGGGATCTCTACCTCACTGAGGAGAGGAGCAGCAGGAGCAGGGATGGGGAAGCAAACATGAGTTAAAATTTGCCATCTTCATTTAATTATCTGATCTTCTAATACAAGACTAGGCTAAATCTTGAATTTATTCAAACTACATCTGAGAAAGTTTGAGTTCATCCTGTTTAAAAGACAAACAGGTTTATTTCCTCCCATCAGGAAACCAGATCTGTGCTTTTTGATTCTGCAACAGCTGCATCAAATTCTTGTTTCCTGATTTCCTCCATTCTACAGCATCATATCCAGGTTAATGTTGTAATATATTAGTCACATCTTAACAGCTCCTACAATATAAAAATCCCTAATACTCATAAGCTCCTGTTTAATGTTTCTTGTTGTGTCAAACATTTGAAACTCATAGATAGACTCACTTATAGATATATAATCTGACGGATTATACTGAACGAAGCTTTACAGTACCTGTCCTGGGTGATTGCGTGCTTCATATTTTGGGAGTTCTCTGATGTTTTCTCCTCCCTCTTCCTCTTGCGGCTCCTCGTAGCTTTGGGGCTCGGCGGCGGCGACGTGCCAGTGGTGGTTTGAGTGTCACATTTTTTTAAGATCACTGCTGGTGGCAGGGGTAACGACACCCCATTGGTTGAGGCTGGGGAGACGTCTCCAGGGTCCTTGGTGGTGCTTACCAGCACCAATGAAACATGATTGGACGAATCCACAGGCTCCTCTGACCCTGCAAGGTCACCATTAGACAACGGCCTGTTGTCATCAGTCTGCATGGGCTCCGATTGGCTGGGGCTGTCTCTCGGGGAGGGGATGTCCGACAGAGAGATTTGGGACTTGCTGTCATCAGAAAGAGGACTGAGTCCACTTGTGACTGGCTCTTCTTCCTCATCTTTAACGCTTCCCAACATCTCGTCTGTCTGATCCTCCTTGTTGGCGCCATCCACCATTTGCTCCGCCTCGTTACCGTTCTCTTCCCCGTTCTCATCATCGTCTACAGAAAAAGGAAAATTAAAGCGATGAAGTCATGTCTCGCTGCGTCTGATCAGTCATTGAACATCAACCTTTAAAGGGACTTTAAATGGATGCACTCTACTGGGTAAAACACGTCCAGCTGGTAATCATCTACAGCCCTGCGTCTTCAGTTTTAAACATCAGCACCTGACTGTGACCGACTGGGCTCTTTGTTCATCTTTATAAAAATATGTGGGATGTTTCTTTTTTTCCCTCCCCAACACTGTGAAATACTACTCTGATTAATTACTGTGAACATTACATGAGATAAATCAACGACCTGCTGAGCCGCGTCAGACAGATCCTGAATGATCATCGTCGTTACTACGGTTTCAGCGGCTGCCTCTCTCGTTAAATGAGTGGCCTCTGCTGTGTGATGTAACAGCTCTCCAGTACACAAACACCATCTTTATTGTTACTTCACGTGGATGTTTGAGCTTCACAGTCCAACATTACGTCCGCACAGAGTTTGACACATGAAGACTCTTCACATTCGTCTGCTGAGGGCGGGAAGTGTTCTCTGTGCTTTCAAACTTGTTGAACATGTGAATGAGAAAAGTTTTATTGTGAATTCAGCTGCATCAAAAATACTGAATGTGTGAGCGCAGAGAGGAGGAGAGAAGCAAACATAAAACCAACTGACACCAGGCAGGATGTAAATACGATGCGATGATGTCACAATGTCTCATTACTGTATTACATCATTGAGCGACTTTTCTGGCAGGTTCCGTTCAAAGACGTTTACAGCAGCCCCACAACAGTTTTCAACAGTGACATCACTTTATCACCAACTGTGCGTGGTTTCAGTCATATACTCGGGTTTGACCTAGTCTTGTTTAGCAGTGGCAGGAAAACCAGCGTCGGAGTTTTCATTAAAACTTTTGAATTTTCAAAATAAGAAAAAAAAAAAACAGTGTGAATTAACATCTGTGCTCTGACCTGGTCCACCCTGCTGCGTGCTGGCCTGGATCTCCTCCTCTATGTCTGGATCTGATGATTCATCTTCTTCTTCATCGTCATCCTCCTCCTCCTCCTCCTCTTCCGCCTCAATTTCTTCTTCGTCCTCTGCCACTCCATTCACCTCTTTCGTTCTTTCTTCCTTTTCAGATTTGTTGCCCTGAAAACAAGATGTGTGAGCGTCAGTCAGGACCAGATGACGGGTAGAGGGGAGGGAGGAAAAAAAAAAAAAAAAAAAAAAGAAATTTATTGTTGGTCCCATAAATTAAAAGTAATACCAGACAACACAAAGTTATGCAACGTTTCAATTTCCCGTTTTCGAGGATGGACCTGAATGCCTCAAAGCTTTTTTTTTGGTTTATATTACTATTACTATTGTTACATATGCATTACTACTCATTACCATGCATTCTAAATAGCCAATAAAATATGAGATAATCATCCAGGTTTTTAATTATCCATCAACATGAATTATTAGTTTTTCTCAGACAAGAACTTTTATTCCTCGTCAATGAAGCAGCACTAGTATTCAGGACAGTCCTACTGTTCTCCCACCCCGTCAGTAGTGACTTTGTTGCTGCTGCTCATAGAAAGGCACTAGTGTTTTATGCCTGATCATTTTCCCCCATTCCCAGATGCCGTCATACCTCTTTCTTCTTGCCATCTTTCTCCAGTCGTTTGCTCCTCTCCTGCTCCTCTGTGTCCTCTTGTTTCACAGCGTACTTGGTGATGACCTCCTCCAGGCGGGTTAGAGCCACTTCTCTGTTCGTTCGCAGCTTCCTCTGCAGTGAGGGGTCTGACAGAGCTGGGTCTTGTGCTTTACAGGGTGATGGTGGAAAGAGGAGAGAGACAAGAACAAGTGTGTCAACAGTGCTGGGAATGAAGGGATCGAGGGCGACGAGAGAAAGAAAGTCGGCAGAATGAAAAACAAAAGACTTCCCATGTACCAGTGGTGCCTGTAGTAGGCTTTCAGCAAGTAACATCACTACATTTTAGAGTGGAACAGATACATGCTACGTAGCTTTTGAGCCTTCTAAATAGAGCCCGACTGATATTAGATTTTTGGCCGATGCTGATTTTAGGGAGTAAAAAAAATTCCGACATCGATATATCAGGCAATATATACATATATATGCATATACACATTTAACTTGAATGAAAACAAAGGATCAAATATTCATGAAATTGCTGCCTATATAACTTGACTTGACCCGAGCATTTCCACTGCATTACTGCTTCTTAATAAAAGTATTCATATCAGCGCACATCGGAGAATATATGCGCTGCTACTGATACATCTGTGATAGGTCAATTTAGGCCGATAAAATCGGTCGGGCTCTACACCGTGCACAAAGCCTCACCAGGTCTGTAGTTGTCGGTGAGATGCGAACCAAAGTTGTACACGAGGTCCAGGTGACGTCTATTCTGGATGCAGCTCCCGGTCTCTCTGAAGGCGTCCTGGGCCATCTGCCTCAGCTGCTTTCTGCTCAAGCACAGGTTGTGGCGTTCGTTGGCGCGCAGCACCTGCTGGAGGATGTCTTGGTAATCCGGAGGGTTCCTCTGTGCCTCGGGACTGTTTATGAAACGCTCGATCTGATATGAGAGGGGAGAAAAAAAAAGTACTATCAAGTGTAACCACAGTCCATCCTCCAACTCTGACATGTGATGCACACATACTGAGCATCTTTGGTTTGTTTTGTCCTGTAACTGTAACTCTGCAGAATGTTTTTTTGTTTTTGTTTTAGAGAAATAAACTACTACCACTGATTGTACTAGGACATCCCAGTCCTCCATCACTGGGCATCTGCTGATGCTGAGTCAGATCCAACACTTATATATTGGATTTTTGGGTATCTTATATTTACTTAAATGTAGCTGACACTGAAATAACAGCTGTTGACTGCTGAGTTTGGCACACCTTGTTTTTCACTTGAAAATTTTACACTTAAGATTCAATGTGTCAGATGGTCAGGTGTTATTTCTTATTTTCTGGAGAGTCCGCCCATGTAAAAATCAATACTCTGATGAGCTCAAAATATGCGAGCTGGTCAGAGATTATTACTAATGTATACGATTAAATAACACAGTTTCTTGTTTTCCAGGACGCTTAAAAATCTGTTTAATCCAACAAAACGCCAGCTCACCCTTCTGTTGATCTCAGGATACCGAGTGCTTTTGTAGGGGATCCTCTGCTCAATGACTCGGCCCGTCAGTGTGCCGCAGTCCTTCAGCTCACACAGCTTTTCATAAATTTTAATCATCTGGAAGAGAAGAAAGGGCGAGAGCAAAGTCCGACTAGCTGTCACATCACCTATTTTTTTTTTTTTTTCATTTTTTACAGCTCTAATTTGTAACCGAAGCGCCGTTCATCCAACGCCGCCTCAAACCCCCGTCTGACCTTGCGTTTGAGCTTGTGCTCCTGGATGTATAAAGAGTCCTCAGCTCCCAGGTCGTCTAAACTCAGCTCAGTCTGCTGCAGGCGGCAGATCTCATCGTTGTACACCTTCAGGAGGTTCTCCAGGTACGCTATCTGAGAGGAGTGGAGAACAGACTGAGACTTCTGATCACAGGTTTGAGTTATCTGTGTTTATTTCCACTGGTCGTATCTCGAGGATGAAAGGAAAACGAAGGGAGCAGAAAAAACACTTGTGTTTCAGTGTGTATGGAGACATGAAACACATTCTCTTTGGTCAGTTTTCATAAGACAATTAGTTGTGATTGATTGATTGATTGATGGATTCTAGGCAACAACTTCTGCACACACAGGTTTAGCTCAGGTCTGCAGCATGGGAACCTACAGTAGTGTCACACCTGTGACTTCAGAGGGAGAAGGATCTCCTGCAGATGTTGATGCTGACGATAACACAGTAGCGAGGTACTAAATATCATGACAGTATTTAAAGAAAAAACAAAAACACATTAAAATCTAATTAGAAAGCCTTAAGGTGGCCTTTAAAATCCAAGATGCTTAGAAAAACATAATCACATCCAATTAACTGCAAGGTGAAATGAATTTAGAAATCATTTAACCTTTAACTGTATTCACTAAATCAGCTTTATTAATGGTTATTTATTGATTGCCTTAATTAATGGTTATTTATCTTCTTTTACCATTCATATTTTTTTCCTCTTTTGCTCTACAATGTGATTTTATTCTCTGTTCTTTATTTATGAAAAATATTTAATTGAAGCAACTTCTGAAAAGTGCCATAAAAACATCACTTCTAATTATCATAATCAGCAGCTGACAAGCTGACAGGGTCATTAACAGACAAAAAAATACCAGTCACACCTCCGGGTGTTTAACACTAACCTGTTTCCTGGACGCCCTCTTTGCAATTCTCTCCGCTTCTTGTTGCTCCTCCTTATTGTCCTCCTGCAGCCCTGAGGTGGAAGGTTGCTCATCTCCAGCAGCCGGTTTCCCCCCGTCCTCCGCCTCATCCGTCTTACCTTTAGTCTTGTCTTTACTTTTGAGCACAACAGAGGTAGATTGGAGATTATTTGATGATGAGGTAGAAGGTCCAGATTCAACCTTGGTGAGGATCTGCCTCTTCTTGGCAGTATGCTGCCTGAGTACCGTGCACAGCTCATTGATGTACACAAATGTTTTCGAGCGGTTGGCCTGAGCGCGAGTCAGACATCGTCCCAGGGTGTTCCTGAACTCCACGGATGACAGGTAGTCAGGGGAGGCCTTGGCATGTTTTGCTTGTAGGAAGGTCAAGACCTCGGGGCAGTCCTGCGTGACAGCCGAGCAGTGCTCCACAAACTGGACGGAAGCAGAAAAGAAATCAAGAAGGGTGAGAAGACGAGATGACACGAGGAAGGACAAAGGCAGGGGGAGGCAAAAAAATATATCAATAAATAAATAATAATAATAACGGCACATACAGGAACAGCACATTGTGATATAAGTTTTTGCAGTTCACACCCTGTTTCAATCTATTGTTAACATAATTACAACTCTCTGGTATTGTGACTTTGTCAATAGTTAAGACGGTTGTTTGCACATCATCAAAAACTTCAGCGTGTCAGATGCTGGGTACAATCATCCAATAGCGCAATAAAAAGTAGTATTAGCAGTATTAGCACGCTGGAATAGCCTTCATTTTATAAAATGTCACTAATGTAACCAGGGTGAGAAATTACCACAGCTACCAATGTATTCATTTAAGCAAGTAACCAACTATCATTTGGAGATCCTAAGTGATGTAGATGGTTTGTAGAAAAGTAATGTAAGATGGTGAATACTGGAAAAGACGAGGAACTTTGGCCAATGAAAAAGAAAAAGAAAACAGTCCTTTTGTGCCTCTTAAAGTAAGCGTACCTCAGTGAACAACCTCTCATTCTCTGCCTGGAGAACATGGGTTTGCTTCTTCGCTGAGGCAAAGGGTGACTGGGTAATGTGGGTGGGGGCCGGCTGCGGCAATTTGAGTGAGGACACATTTTTGGCTTGATGCTCAGAGGACGAGGTGGAGGCAGCGCAGGAGGGTTGATCGATCTCCTCGTCGTCATCATCAAGGACTATGATCTTATCCGCCATCGAGGCGGGAGCCACCGCCATACAAAGTATAGGTTGTTTCTGCTTTTCGGAAAATACAAACAGTGAGAATACATCAGAAAGCATCAGACAGCTGCAACCATGAGATCAGGCAAACAATATGAACGCTCTAGTGACCCAGTGGAAACATATGATGACAAACTGTGGTGGGAGTAATAACAACTTTGATTACCCCAAGCTGGGTTATGGACACTGACATCAAAATTCCCTTTTCAGCACTGAAATGTGAATGAAATTAACAGAGCTGCAGCGATTACTTAATTAATCAATCAGTCCAGATTAACCAACAATTATTGATGATAACCAAATAATTGTTTTAGTCATTCTTTAACAACAAAAGGAACAAATGTTTTGATTTCAGCTCTTGAAATGTGAATACTTGATGTTTGTATTTGTCACATATGATGGTAAACTATCATTGGACAAAGCAGTTAGTTGCAGCCCTAAGAATTAAATACTTTTCTGTCACGCTGATCAGATCTTGTAGTAGTGTTGAACTCTGAAGGATAGGGCTGGGTATGGTTTTTAATTTTTCATCACTAATCCCGATACATGTTTCTACTTATGTCAAGATAATAAGTTTATTTGATACTTTACTTTGACGAATACCAAACAGAGCCTGTTACTCATTTCACACATTCAGTGTTTATGTGTTACAGAAATCATCAGTAGTATAGAGTATAAACAGAAACAGCAATCATTTGACATAAACGTAACAGTAATTTTTATAACGTATTTATCATTTTCATGTTTTTTCAAGCAACAATGTCCAAGCTTTTCAAAATAGAAGATTTATGGATACTCTTTGTCTCATATGATAGTTAACTGAATATTTGGGGGGAGGTGAACTGATGCTCTGACAAAACAAGCAGTTTAAAGACACTAGCTAGGGCTCTGGGAACCTGTACATGGCATTTTCACTTTTCTACTTCATGTTAAAGACCAATTGTTTGTAGAGAAAGTGGAACATCAGAGTGCCCTCCTGTATCTGGGTCCCATTCCCCTAACAAACACCCCGACACTAACGAGGAGGAACTCGGCCACGAGGAATTCAGCCATGATGCTCTAACATTGTTGCTTCAATCAAGGCCGAGCAAATGAGCTTTCTAACATCAGAATGATGTTGTGTATATCATGAGAAGCGAAACCAACACGAGCGTCTGCCTGCAAGTGAAACTAAACAGTGGGGTGATCGAGCTCGATGACAGTACGTAACAGAACAGACGGAAATTCAAGCAAAAGCAGTCGTTAAGAAAGAATTGTTTCCAAGGTCACGAGTCGTGACATACTCACACATACCCACCTGTTGTTTAAGAGCAGTTTAACTTGACAACAAAGGAGGATGAAGCTCCGCTACAATGCATCGTTAAAATACTGTGTTAAGAGCTAACATTAGCATTAGGCAGCTAGTTAGCGCTGGGACTTTGCTAAGTAAGAAAATAACGAAACAGTAGAAAAGTTCGCATGCTGTTTTTTAATTACGTAACTAATTGATTAGACTAACAAATCCGAGATACTCTTAAAAGAGTTCTAAATCCCGCGGACTTTCTGTTTACCAAAACAATGCTCATCAACTTGGCTATGCTGTCGACTCGGGATCGTAAATGTACCCGCTAAAGTCGTATCAACAACAATGCCTCTGATTGGTTGATAGTCAGTAATGTTGACAGCCATTGGATGACTTGATCCGGTTGAGAACCACTGATACACGTATGATGCGTTCAATTTAACGGTAAATTCGTAAACTTCTGAGTGCATCCCTCCGAGTTATCATGATCATCATGAGATCAAAAACCAATTATCAACCTTTCCAAATTAAAATGTCTAAAATGACTAGACCTATGTTATATATATTTTTGAGTTATCTACTTACAATAAAACCCAAATGGGAAATGCACACATTGTAACTAGTCGACCAGCCTACTGCTTAAACTTTGTTAATCCCACAACTGGGAAATTCATATACCACAGCAGAAAAATAAACATCTATAGAATAAACATCTATGGAAATATACAACAAAAATATACCAAATATACACTAATAAATACAATATACACAATACACACGATATGTACATGAAAAAGTGCAAGTTTGCACATGGTCAGGAGGAGTAGGAGTTATGGATATACAAGAGGAATCACCTTTTTCAGTCAGGAGGCAAAACACTATGATTTTTCATTGTCAGGTCTCTTGGGGGACTCTGCAAGAAAGATATATGGTGACCTTATTACATCTATAAACGAAATAGAAATGAATGTAGCATTTTATTTTATTTTATTTTATTTTAATCTCCTGATCCACACTCCATCCCCGGTGTGTTTATATGGAGACGACACCTCTGTGGATAATTCAGCTGCTGGTAAAAACCTCCTGAATGTCTGGTTCATAAGTTATTGAAGAAACAAAGGTAAGCAGTCTTAATTTCCAGCTACTCAAGACATCATGTGTCTACCGAAAAGCGTCGGCGAATCTTTTTTTTTTTTTTTTTTAAAGTAATTTTTATCTTTTATTCAGATTGTTACCGTGACAGAGACAGGAAAGTGAGTGTCATGGGTCTGGATCATTTTTATTCTGAGTCGGAGTTTGTCATTTCTGACCTTCCGATGTGTCATAAATGCAGCATTAGATATTGTTTTTTAAAGATCGATTTGATATTATTAAAGGGTTACACGAAACCTAAAAATTAGATTTACCTGAACGATTATTGATCGAATTTACATGCTGAATTCAGGACATAAACAAATTAATTATAAATATAATTGGAAAGACATGTAGAAAACTATTGTTGCGTTTGCAGTTAATGGCATGAATCTCAAATAAAACAAATTTGTTGTTGTCTCACAATCCGACAAATTTACATAGTTTACATGTGTTTATTATATAAAATATGAATATTTGATTATTTCATGACCGTACTATTTCATAGTAGTATATATCATTAAAATAAGATGTCAATTAAACAGTATAATCATAAAATATATCATAATTAATTATGTATGTACATACAATCCTGTCTATTCAGTGTGATATATTCTCATTTCAGGTTAATACCACTGACTGTATATAAAAAGATAAATACTCAAAAACAAAACTGCAGGCTCACCATGTCGTTTTATTCTGAAAAGGACAACGGAAGTCATCTTATCTCATTAATGCTAGTTTAAGTTTGACCTGTTTTGATAATCAGACACGATTATCACGACCTCTCAAACTTTGCAGTGTGATCTTTTTGATTTAGAAACATGTCATTCCAGCTGATACCACAGCCATTACAGTTTGTTATAATTCTTCCATATACATTAATATAAGACACCTTCCCCCACTATCCTGTCAAAATGTACAAGAGACAGTTTCAGGTTACTTTTACACAATGTGGCACACCAGCGTGTTTGAGAAGAGACTCGTTTACAAGAAAGAAGAAACTGAAGGCAGAATGATTTAAGAACTATTTTTATTGTGTCCACAATGGAGACTTCAATTATCAATTTTAAATATTTTAAAATTTCAACATAAATTTTGAATTTTCTCTTGAATTATGAAGTAGAATTATGTGCTCTGTTTTATTTTTGATTTAGCCCAGGGTGTCACCTCAGTTCACAAATGGATAGAGCATCATTCCTACTATAGTCTGCACAACACACACACACACACACACACACACACAAATAAAAATAAAATAAAATTAAGCAACATATGATGCCAAAACCGCCACAATGCACAAATAAAATTTACATATACATACATTATGGGTCACGTATTTACAAAAACAGGATTCAGTTTGCAAGTTTGGAAAGTTTAGTAAAACATTGATTGACACACACACACACACACACACAGCTCTGCTCTTTCAGTGGTGATATCTTTGGATCGTGAGCACAGGGAGCATAATCTCGGTCTTCTCCAGTGTTTGTGTAAAAGCACAGTATACAAACAGTGGGAGGCCAATACATTACGTCAATACATCACTTTACAGAAGAAGAAGAAAAATCTCCCTGCAACCTAATTCCTGCCTATTATTACTAGCTGAGCAAGATAGTGAAAACAACAGTTCAAACAGAAATGAATGAGTGTGAGCTCAAGCAGGCGTCCCACCGAATCTGAAAAAAAAAAACCTCTGAAAGTAAATGCTGACAGAGATTTATCACAAAGACAGACGTAAGTGATGTCATCAACAGGAGGACAGTCCTGAAACCTTCATGTAGGAGATGAGAACAGACAGGTTTGGTGGCTCAGCATCACACCTCCTCATCAGATGACTTCGTTCTTCTTTACTTCTCTTTCTGTAAGAGGAGACGTGCAGATGGACTATTTATGTAAATTCAGATTCAGATTTATAAATGTTGTAATATTATTAGTATTTGAAAAAGTTACCTTATCCTGTTTATCAGCCTCATCGGAGCCTAAAAACAGTCAAAGAAACAAAGATTAAAAGTTAGACACAAACATTTATACAGTATCGTCATATCTTTAAACAGTATAAAAAACACTATTTAATTTTCTTAATATTGTAACAAGCCTATTTGCAGCTTGAAATAACTGAATGGGTGCAGATAATTAACAAAAACATGAAAAATGATTAATAGTGTCAGTATACAGAGAACTTTTCTGGTTAGTTGTTGCTTTATTATTTGATACCTGAGCTGATAAATGTCCAGGAGACAAACTTGATGAGACCGTAGAGCACTAGTGCCACACCGACCATCGCCATCGAGTCCTCAATGGAGGGAGTACTGAACCCTGGAGAGGAAAAATACAGAATTCAACTCTTAACAGATTCTTATTTATCTGATGTGAATCTTTGTTTTCAATCTTGACTAGAATAATTTATTTAACCATCAACATTCAAACTTTACAGAACTGTCACCACTTTTACCTCAACACAAAAACCCATGTCTCAAACTAACAAACCAAACCACATTACCGATGACACTGAGGGCGGTGCTGGCCCGTCTCGTGCCTCCAGGGTGGACAGCCACACAGGTGAGCTCTCCTCCTCTGCCCAGGTCCATTTTAGAGGTGTCGAGCTCCAGCCGGGAGCTCTGGCTGTAGGTGCCATCCCAGGCCTGCCTGTGGCCCGTTACGCTGCCGGCTCCCAGGGCCCTGGACTTCCCGTCCGCGCCTTTAAACTCCCAGCTCAGCTCCAGGGAGAGGGGGGCAAAGCCGGACGCCTCACACTGGACGGTCAGGGTCTGTCCGGGAACAGCGAGGGGCAGAGGGGAGGGGTGGATGGAGAGGGATGGAGGTTCTGGGTAGAAAGAGGAAAGAGTGGAAAGTTAATTTATGTTACTCAAAACCTTTTCATCTTACTGCTCATTTTCTAACGGTCATTGAAAGCAGAGACTGTACGCTGGCCCAGCCAGGTTCATCACTTTTTAGTGTCCCCTGGAAACACTTCTTTTCTCTGTGTTGTAATTTTTTTATTGCAGCTCATGTGTTGTCAAACTGATGAAGATGTTTTCTTAATTTGCAGTGCGTTTGTGTTTTTGCATGTGTTTTCTTGAGCTCTCAGTGTCACCGTCAACATGGACAGAGGATGAGGATTGGTGGATGTAAGCGTATTTCCTCTGTCCGACATCGTCTCCACACTGAAGTCATTTGTCAAAAATGCTTCAAAAACTAAGATTCTTTTTTCCCCTCACCTACAATCTCAAGCTCCAGCACCACCTGAGCCAGGAGGTAGGGCAGATACACTGTGCAAATGTACGTCCCGGAGTGACGCACTTTAGCCTCCTGCAGGATCAGGGATGCATTTCCTTTCTCATGCAAACCCTCGATGTCCAGCGTGGCCCCTTCCTCCTGCGTGTCAGCCAGGCGGTCTGTCTTGCCATCGTAAGCCAGAACAAGTCGTCCGTTGCCTCTGAACTGGTAACGCCACTCGACGGCGAAACCCAACCCGGACAGAGGCGAAGAAGGGTCGACCCAGAAGCCACAGTCCAGCAGCACCGGCTTCCTGAGTCTGGCCTGCACCGAGACCGTTTTACTGGTCACACTCAGGATCACTGAGGAGACAGACAGTGAGGAGAGAGAGAGAGAGAGAGAGAGAGAGAGAGAGTCAAACTACAGCGTACGACTGAGGTGAGATGAACTCTTTCGGTGTTTTGTAATCATTACCATTGTGCTCTTTGGTTGCTGTGGGAGCACGCATGATATTCGAAATGCCCCGCTCTTTGTTGATCCCATGTAGCGCAGCTGAAAACCAATCAGCTTGTAGGTATACGGGGCTGAAGGCGGAGTCTGTGAGGGGAGCAACCCATTTGAGGTCGGAGGGCTGCGGCAGGAAGGGGTTGATCTCACACTGGGGCTTTTGGATGGAGCCTCTGGGAGGGCTGAGAGAGTGGTGGCAGAGAGTGGCAGCTGGGTCTGAGGACAGAGGACATCCATACATTGTCATGGCGGAGGTTCACACGCAGTTCACAGATGCACGTTTTGTTTATATGCAATTTGACAAGAGAATTGTCGCTTGATCTAAAGGTGGAGATGATGGAGAGATAAATGTCGAATGTTCTTTAAAAGAAAAACACTAAAAACAGATGTGCAGCTATGTTCATAACAATAATTTCACTGAACAACAGCACTTATATATATATCTGTCTGTCTGTCTGTCTGTTTGTCTGTTTGTTTATTTAGATCCCATTAGCTTTTGCATTGCAGCAGCTATTCTTCCTGGGGTCTACACAGGTTTGATGTTGACAACACAACCATAGATATTCACAGTGTTTACCACAACACAATAATACATATAACACAATAATAATAATAATAATAATAATAATAATACACATAATAACAAGTGACTCAACAAACACAAAGAAAATAAAACAGCCCAGACTGAATCTGTCATTATCAAACAGGTAATTATCATTCTACAAAAAAGCCCATGACACTATACACAAAATTATACGTCTTAGGTAATGCTCTTTAGTGCTTAAAAAACAAACAAACAAAAAAAAAAACATACATAGTATTTCTTTCTTTCTATCTTCAATATGATTTGGGAGTGAATTACATTCCTGCATTGCTGGATTGATTTGGTTTTAGATTTTGGTAAAGTAAAACAACCTCCAGTAGCCTTGTTGAATAATTGTGTAGACTTTTACTAAAGGATCATTTTTCATAAAGAATACATGGAGTCCTTGTTGTTATGACGTTCCCGTAGGAGACCATCAATTATTACAGCATCTATCCAATCATTCATGCAACATTTGTTCTCAACCCACAAGAAAGAGCAACATGTGCTGCTTGATTCTGAACGCGTTGTAATTTTACCTAACGAAGTATTAGACCAAACAGCTGAGCAATAATCTCAGTGATACAAAACCAAAGCTTCAATTACTTGTTTTATAGTTGTAGGTATAGAGTCGTATAAGTATATAAGTAAGACTGCTGCCACATTTACTGTAGATACACACAGTTAAAAGCACAGAGCGTGAACACACGCACCTGCATTCATGCAAAAATATATGTCAGACATACATAAAGCACAATACACAATCACACACACATACATGCAGATGAACATGCAGATGCACATCCTGTTCAGTCATTCTGAACTAACCTATAATGAAGTAGACTCTGTCAGGGCTGATGTCGGATGGAGCCCGCTGGGACTCTGAGCTGTGGCTGTTGGCGTCTGTGCTGATGTGAAGCAGGGATTTCTCCTGGGTTGTAGCTGCAGTTAAACCTCCTCCTCGCCCGGCCTTCTCCTGCACAAACCAGCACTCCAACACCGGGCAGCTGCTGCTGCTGCTGCTGCTGCAGGCTTTAGACAAAGGATTTAACAAGAAACTGACAATTACTAAAATAAACTGCGAAACATGAGTAAAATAATCAGATTACACTGTAATTATAATATGTATATTATATTCAATAGCTGCTTTTATTCTGTGGTGGCATTTCCTCAATATTTACCAATGAATCAGAATTTTGCAAAATCTTTAACAATGAACTTACTCTAGTTTTTGAATGAGGCATGCTGCAGTAGTTAAAGTCATAGGAAATACAAAATATAGAGGTAAATTATAATTACACTTGAGTGTAACATTCTACAAAAAAGCCCATGACACTATACACAAAATTATACGTCTTAGGTAATGCTCTTTAGTGTTTAAAAAAAAAAACATACATAGTATTTCTTTCTTTCTTTCTTTCTTCAATATGATTTGGGAGTGAATTACATTCCTGCATTGCTGGATTGATGTGGTTTTAGATTTTGGTAAAGTAAAACAACCTCCAGTAGCCTTGTTGAATAAGTGTGTAGACTTTTACTAAAGGATAATTTTTCATAAAGAATGCATGGAGTCCTTGTTGTTATGATGTTCCCGTAGGAGACCATCAATTATTACAGCATCTATCCAGTCATTCATGCAACATTTGTTCTCAACCCACAAGAAAGAGCAACATGTGCTGCTTGATTCTGAACGTGTTGTAATTTTACCTAATGAAGTATTAGACCAAACAGCTGAGCAATAATCTCAGTGATACAAAACCAAAGCTTCAATTACTTGTTTTATAGTTGTAGGTATAGAGTCGTATAATTTACCTTCCAGTAAGACTGCTGCCACACTTAATGTAGATACACACAGTTAAAAGCACAGAGCGTGAACACACGCACCTTCATTCATGCAAAAATATATGTCAGACATACAGAAAGCACGATACACAATCACACGCACATACATTTAGATGAACATGCAGATGCACATCCTGTTCAGTCATTCTGAACTAACCTGTAATGAAGTAGACTCTGTCAGGGCTGATGTCGGATGGAGCTCGCTGGGACTCTGAGCTGTGGCTGTTGGCGTCTGTGCTGATGTAAAGCAGGGATTTCTCCTGGGTTGTAGCTGCAGTTAAACCTCCTCCTCGCCCGGCCTTCTCCTGCACAAACCAGCACTCCAACACCGGGCAGCTGCTGCTGCTGCTGCTGCTGCAGGCTTTAGACAAACGATTTAACAAGAAACTGACAATTACTAAAATAAACTGTGAAACATGAGTATAATAATCAGATTACACTGTATTCTGATATTATGTTCAATAGCTACTTTTATTCTGTGGTGGCATTTCCTCAATATTTACCAATGAATCAGAATTTTGCAAAATCTTTAACAATGAACTTACTCTAGTTTTTAAATGAGGCATGCTGCAGTAGTTAAAGTAATAGGAAATACAAAATATAGAGGTAAATTATAATTACACTTGAGTGTAACATGCTGCATAAAGCTTTGTAGGAACATATTAAACTCTGGCAGTTAAAAGTAAAAGTAAAAGCCTGATTCTTGTGGCTTTTTCTCTCAACGTTTCACACCAAACTCCATTCAGAAATTCACCCACATTTAAAAGCTTTAAAATTAATCTTACATTAACCTAAGGATTTAATCAACAGATTTAACCACCTGCCCATGTCTTACGCTAAATTCGGCATAGGTGTGATTCACAAAGACTCACATATTACCATATTTTAATGGCCTGAAACTTGGAGTACGGCTCGAGTTGTTTTGCACACTTTCATCCCAAAGTATTGTACACAGCTGTTCTGCTATACTTCAATTATGCCGAAAAAACGTATGACTCTTCTGTATATGCAAAACATCTTATTTAATATTCTCCAAATATGCTGCAACCAACTATATGCAAATTAACATTAGATACGCCAATTTTTAATGGAGTTTGGATCAGGTTTCGATTACATATTACAAGGAGGATATAGCGTTACACACACTGTTGACTTATGCATAAAAGTTGTTTTTCTTCTGTTTCGTGTAATTTAACAGAGCAGCAAAGCGGACATGTCGACAGGTTAGCCTACCTTGGATGAAGCAGGTAACAGCGACCAGGGACAGTTTATAAATAGTAGAAATGTTCGTCATGGTTTTCTGTCTCTCTGTGTCAGAAACTACTCTCTGCTGTTAACACACCGACTAAAGTGAGTTCAGATGGTGGTTTTCCCTGCAAATCCAGGTTCATTTTAGTTTCACTTTCACATACGTCGAATCTTTCAAGTTAGCCAGAAAAAAATACAACTTCCGGTAATAATTTCAAAAATAAAACAGCAGTAATCAACTTGTAACGATTTCAAAGGGAAAGTTATAAAAAGTTATGGGGGTGAAATTGACAGGAAACTAAAACAGACAAACACTTTACTAGAACTTGAAAGCAAAAAAAAAAAAAGGGAAAAAATCCAAACTGCACACTGATGGTTTCCCAGCTCTACAATAGATGGCGCCCTCTGACAAGCAATAATCACCCAGGACTTGGTCCGGACATGTTTACGTATCCTTCCTTTGCTTCCTTGGTCTGTTCCTCTGCAAAGAAATATCCTGCAGCTCAGTTGTTTTTATTTTTCATCATAGCTCCGGTTGGTTAGAGTGTGTGCATGCCTGGTTTATTGAAAGTACGACTCATTTCATTCAGAAAAGGGAGATTATACTGAGAAACAAGTGAACATATGAGGCTGCAAGCCTTCAGGAAGAGTATCCAGCCTGAGGTCAGACGAGGACAAGAGAAACAGAAACAACAAGGTCTTGAACAACCCCCCAAATACCCACACATAAAACTTTAAAGCTTTTGGTTTTATCTTGGTGAGATAAGTTACCATCACTCCAACCAAAAGACACATTCTTTCATTGTTGTAAACTAAATACAACACATGAAGTTCACAATCCTCATGTTTAGTTCATCCATAGTTGGGTAACTCGATTTTATTTTGATATGCAAATTTAGTTTTTATGATAAGTTTTTATTGGGTTATTTTCCTTTTACATGATGCAGTTTCTTAATTGTACAAACTTTATTTTTGCTATTCCAGTCGAACGTGACTCAAGTTTTGCTAATGTTCATCTTTGATCATGTTTGTGCATAAAGTATTTTCCTGGTCACAGGAGGAATGTGGCAAAACAAGGAGGACAACAAGCTTCAGATGAGACAACCACCGTGACCCGCTCTTTCTTCCTGGACTGAGCGCCAAAATTTACAGAGTCATGCCAGGCCTCTGTGTCATGTAGAGAGGAACAGAACCTAACAGACTCATCACGTGACTTCCCAGAAAGAGGGATGTGCAGCTTCTGCCTGGTGGTGGAGCTCTAACACTGTTGCTGCTGAAAACATGTCTCTGTCCATAGTTGCAGATCACACCAGGTTTGTTGCTCCTCCTCATGCCAGGAACAGGAGGCTCGACAGAGAGACGGAGGAGAGGAGTTCATTGAAGTTGTAATGTGGGAAGGTTCAGAGACTCATGCCTGTCTGCCTGTTCAAGATATTTAAAGTATGTCGCCACCGTGAGAGTTTAATTTGTGTTTAAAAACAAATGTTAGAACCAAATCAACAGACTATTAAGACTCATAACATGGTGTATCTTCCTCTCTAAATGCCCATTGGATAGAATAATAAAATCTGCATATTAGTAATCACCTATCCACAGTCAGTTTGTTTTGCAGTGACTGCCGGGTCAGAGAGAGACAGAGAGAGAGAGAGAGAGAGAGAGAGAGAGAGGGTTTTTGTGTGTCTGCCATTTCATAGCAACAAAGGAAGTCATAAAATGGCAGCACGCTATGAATGACAGCACGTATTTGTGGGTGTGATACTGCGTGCATCTTAGTTTAGAAACTTAACCACGCAGCTTTGTTGTAAAGAAATCCTCTCCACGGTCGGAGCTCTGTTCAGTTACTGTCGTTATTCTCATTTGCAGACAAATACTTTCTCACACCGGACAAGCAGGAGAACATGATGCAGCGTTGAAATTCAGACATCAGGAGCTTCACTGACAAACTGACAGATTGAACAACCCAATAACAGTGGGGATGCTTTAAAATCAGACAGAGACAAAACCAGTTGGAGGAAAAGAAAAATAGGATTTTAGAAGAACATGTGCCATCAGACATTTGCACTCCTGCAGTGCACTCCTAATTTTAACATCCTCGATTCCTTCTTTTGACTTTGCTTTTTAGTGTAAATAACAAACTATAGAACTACTGATGTTCTCTGTCAAACATAGGCTGACATGTATTATTACATTATTTATCAGCGTATAAGTTCAAGTTTAGGTTTTCTTGAGTAAATAAACCCAGAGTTAGTCTGCAGTTTAAATTTTGATTTTACATTTTTCACAAAAGTTGCTCTGTGTTTTTATAGCCTATGTTTTCATGGTTTTGTCCAGTTATGTTTTGCGTTTATTATTTCTTCATTTCCTCCATCAGTCAATGAGGTGGGAGCAGCTCCAGTCACTAATCTGTTTTAGAATAACTTCTTTAATCTGGTGTTTAATATACAATTTGGGTGATGTTGGTGGTGTTTTGGACGCTGATGATGTTGGACACTGATGATGTTGGACACTGATGATGTTGGACACTGATGATGTTGGACACTGATGATGTTGGGTGGCTGTGGCTCAGGTGGTAGAGCGGGTTGTCCACTGATCTGGGTCGGCGGTTTGAACCCTGGCTCCTGTTCTGTCAAAACACTGAACCCCAAGTTGCTCCTGATGGCATGTCTGCTGCCGTTGGTGTGTGAGTGAGTTTGTGTGTGTGAATGTGACTTGTAGTGTAAAGTGTTTTGAGTGGTTAGAAAGAATAGAAAAGTGCGATATAAATGGAGTCCTTTTGATCTTTACTTACCAATCAGTGAAGAAGGGTCAAAAGTGGGTTCTCCTCCTGGATCATCTCCAGCGTCTCTCCTGAACGCTTCCCAGGACTGCGACTGTAATTAAACACGTTTACTCATACTGTTTTTACACATAATTTTGACTTGAGTATTTTTATTTTATGCCTCATTCTGCTTCTAATCAACTACATTTCATAAGGAAACATACTTTTTTACTGCACTTAGTTACTTGTTAATTTTGAGGCTAAGATTTTACATTTCAAAACACACGATAAGCTTATAAAATGCAATATTGTTAAAGCACATCAAACCAGTGGGTCTGGACCTATCTGGTCTGTGACACCTGAAAAACAAAGCATCTCGTTTGGGCCCGTGTTTCAGATGCTGTAAGCTGTTGTTAGCAGTCTCTAAACCTCTAGATGTTTTCATGTAAATAACTGTTGAAGGTTCAGAGCGACACAATTATCCAATATTTTACAAAACTGCAAACTATGATGAAATAGATAAACCCACTACACATCAAACAGCAACAATGCATCAGTATTCATTTTATAATGTCATATGTTAAAATATATATATACACATATATACATACATACATATATTAGATATATTTGTATATCAGTCACAGGGGCCGTAGTGAGCTCTACTTCTACCACTGTTGACAACTTGATTGATCAATTCTTTCAATTTCATTTCCTCAGTTCTTCAGACTTGAGAACTCTACACGAGTGTTCAGACTAGATTGCAATACTGAACATACGCAGCTTCGTCCTGTCAACTTTACTGTTTGGATTGCTTGGTGCATTTTCTTATTGTCAGGAAAGTTATATTCATCTGTAAAGAACTTCTAAACTGTAAACATGTCTAGTTCATGTAGTTGATGTGACAAGTTCATATTGGAATAAGTTTCTATTGTAAGTTCAGCTGGAGATTTTCAAATCAAGGCTTAAAACTCTCTGTGCTTCCTCAGATCCACTGGTTAGAGAAATGCACAACTGTACAACTTCCCTACCTCTAAAAAGCTGTATTCGTCATTTGTGTGTGTGTGTGTGTGTGTTGTTGTGTCTGTTTGACACACACACACACACACACTGTTTGTTTTCAGTTTGTCTCTTTTGTTTTTATTCATATTTCTGTCAGTTGTTCAATGTGTCTCTATTTGTGTGTAATGTTTTTATTCGACCTGTAGTGTGTAGAAACTCACAATATGTTACACTATTAAAAACTGAAGTTGCTATGAAGTAAAAACAGTGATACAGCTGTGTTTAGAAAAACTACAATAATGTGCTTAAGTCGTATTGAGACCAGGGATTATTATGATTATTGTTTGTTTCCTGTTCGTCTCCTGTTATTGGTTTATATGATTCTTCTGCCAGGTAAGTTTCGTTTCCACTAACAACCTATTTTCTATATTTCGCCCAGTTACACGTGACGCACAACTAGAGTTGAATTCCTAATGGTCAGATTAAGCTGCTGCGCATGTTACTTTCATTGAGGCTGTGTCTTTGGAAATAACGAGACGTCGATCGTGGCGAAGTTCAAATGAATTGATTTTAATTTTATTTCCAGGGTTCTTTGTCAAATGAAATGAGGGAATTAATTTTGTTGCTGTTGCTGTGTCACGCTGCATCTGCAGGTAAGATTAATAAAAACTTTAATCGCTGTTACTGAACGTTAAAGACGATGCGTTGACTTCTCGTTAAAGCGGAAGTAAACACCGTCAGACTTCTTCTTGGTTACATACGTTGGCCATATGTTTATGTAGAATAACTAAGATTACTACTAATACCCAATATGTCTATTATTTTGAATATAAAAATAAAAATGTATCAACACTTTACTTTGTCAGCATGTCAAATCCCGTCATTAGAAACGTGACTTGGGATACAATTAGTCACTTGTACACTTTTGAGGACAAAGTCATTTCTGACCCTGTGAACTACAGTGCAGGAAGTCTTTGTGTATCAGTTCGTTGTGTGTAGTTTGACTTAAGGTGGAAAAGAAGCAGTGTGTGTTTGAAAATAAAACAGTGCTGTACTTACAAACATTAAGGAGACTGTGACATCTGTGTATGAAATGTTGTGACAGTCCTTTCAGGAGTTACTGCAGTTCCAGTCTTGTGTTTTTAAGTTTGGTTGTTGGGTGGTTATTTACATTTGACCTTGTTTGGTGGTGGTTGTGTATCATTAAGAAAATAATATATTTCAGGTCAGACTCAGTTATCATTATTATTAGTAGTAATTTTCAGTTTTAGTTTCCTTCAAAGTGTATTTTGTGGTCTCTTGTACAGTGTCCCTTGAAGTCATTATTCACTAATCATGTATTTTTAATGTACAAAATAACATTAAATTTCTACATCATTGTTTTACAGCGACTCACTCTCTGAAGTATTTCTACACTGCTTCCTCTCAAGTCCCAAACTTCCCAGAGTTTGTGGCTGTTGGGTTGGTTAATGATGTTGAGATGATTCACTATGACAGCAACACCAGGAGAGCAGAGCCGAAGCAGGACTGGATGAACACAGTCACACAAGATGATCCACAGTACTGGGAGTGGAACACTGGGATCTTTTTGGGTACCCAGCAGACCTTCAAAGTCAACTTTGAAATTGCAAAGCAGCGCTTCAACCAAACTGAGGGTTTGTTTATTACTCACTTATTACTGGTAAATGTGGCAGATGTGCTCATTCTGTATGTAGTATTGTAGTAAACAGATGTGCGCGCGCACACACACACACACATACACACACACATTAAACATCTTTAGTGCTGAAATGATCAATTGATTAATCACTTAGTTGTTCAACTGAAAATGACAACAACAAATTTAAGAAAATCATTAAAGTCTTTGATCAAGCAAAATGTCAAACACTTCCAGTTTCTCCAAAAAAGAAAATATTTTATTTCATTGAAAATGAAATACTGTTCAGTTGTGGTCGGACAAAAGATTCCATGAAGATTTCACTAGAAGGTCTGAGAACTTAATGGTAGTTTTCATTATTTTCAGATATATGTCAGGGTACAGAATGAATTGATTAATGAAAAAATATTCATGACGTAATCAACAATGACAAAGACCTAAATCGTGCACTAGAGCTGAGATTAGATTAACTCCACTGTTCTGACCACAATGTGTCTATCCCATAATATACAGGATTTATAAAGCAGAACTACAGATTACCTTTAACTTTACCTGACAACAGTGTCTGTGTCATTATAACTATGTGATAAAACTAAGTGTGATAAACTGTGTCAAACGTTTCCACAGCAACGGTGACACTGTTGTATAAATTGTGACATATGATGAACATATAATGTGCTGTGCTTTGTTAAACACATTGTCCTAAAAACTAAATTCTAAAACAAACACAACAGTGTCTCATTATCTCATAACACAAAATTATTTAGGCACTTTAAAACTTTTATTTCCTTTCATAAAATATCACATTTTTAGTTTTACAGTTGTTCAATAATTCATTTATTTTCTTTAAAGACACAAAACTGCTGCTTTCTTGTGGCGTGGTCTCAGTGTTATTCAGAGAGAAGATGGTCGTCCTGACCGACAGAGAGAGAGAGAGATGGAGGAAGAGTGTGATGAGAGAGAGGAGGAGAGGGAGAGATGACTGTTTTAGCTTCAGCACATACGAGGATAGTTAGTTATAGTAAATATCAGTGATCCTACAGGAAAGGAACCGACACACATCATCCAAAAATAAAATAAATAACACACGTACCATAAAACCAGGAATGAAATGGCAGATCTGACAGTGTAACAGCTGCTACAAGTGTGAGAGGCTGCAGGATGGTGTTGCACTTTTAAACAAACACACAAACAAATAAACAGACAAACAAACACACAAACAAACAAACAAACAAACAAACAGTCAAACAAACAAACACACAAACAAACACAAACAGTCAGACAAACAAACAGACAAACAAACAAACAAACAAACACACACACAGTAACGATTGTGTCTATTAGTCACACTTACTGTGGGACAGTGTTTTAAAACAAAGCTGACTATAACACAAATCACTGCATCAGCTTCACTCACCATCATCATGGTCTCCAGTCTTGCTCCTGCCTTCTCCATCTAACTGATTATTCTGATCCACACACACATAAAAAAGAAATTGATGTGAAACAGGTGAGGTTGAAGAGAGGGTGAACCAGCATCACTCCACACACAGACGTCCTCTTCACACTCTTATAATATACAGGTGTGAGTTTTAGCAGCTAACAGTCAACACATGCTGAGGCCGGAGGAAAAACCACTAACTCAATGCAACAGTTGCCTCCTGACTATGAGAAATATAAACCCGTTAGTTATTTAAAAGACAACCTGACAGTAACTGGGTCAGACACATCAAGCGACAGTATTCAGCTACGTTAGCTTGTTAGTTAAGAGAAAAGCAGCTACAATGCAACGTCACTGAGCGTTAGCTCGACTCACTGTGACTAACTGAACTGATAACAAATCACAAGAGAAATACTGAACAGCTCAGTTCAGTTAAATTCACTGTCAAACTGTGAGTCCAGAAGAAATCCCTCCATAGTTTAGCTCCGCCTCCATCACATGGTCCTGAGCCAGATGGCTGCGCTAGCTTGCACCAAGAGCTGCTCGCTGCTTCTTCTTCTTCAGGCTCCATTTGAGCTCATTCGTGGCTGAGCTTATGTAATACTTTAAACACCATGAATAATAAAAACACACAGTGGTGAAAAACAACGCGCACTAAAGTGTGACGTCAGAGCTAACAGGAAGTGTGACGTCAGAGCTAACAGGAAGTGTGATGTCAGCTCGCCGACTTGGCCCAATGTCACCAACACCGACCTCACAGGGAAAACTTTACATTTAACTAGAGAGTTACAAACCAACCAGTGCACAAATGAACAGGAGTGAGCAGCTGAATGAATGAAACAACGTGAATCAAAGCTGAGAAAAGGTGAATCAAGCAGATGTTTCCTTGAGAATCAACATGAGCAGACGTTAGTGTCAATCCTCTGCTCTCCGTCAGTGGAAACAAAAAAAACAAGATAAAGGCTCCGTGTGCCGCACGCTGTGTTGTTGTGTTACCAGGTGACTCCAGCCATGATAATCACACAGCACAGGCAGGAGGTTTGTAAGTCATGTGACCCATCGGGGCCGAGTGTGGGAGGGAGGAACTGACAGCGAAGCTCCCGTTCACTGAGAGAACAACGAATGAACCAACACACACACGCTGTTCATTTTAAATATACACAGAAGTGTGTGTGTGTGTGTGTGTGTGTGTGTGTGTGTGTGTGTGTGTATGTATGTGAGTGTGTGTGTGTGTGTGTGTGGTAAAGAGAGGATGTGGACTGTGTGTTAGGATCGGACTCAGTTTCCCAGCAGCCTCTGCTTCTCTGTCTCTCTCTATAAGGCGCACACACTCTTCAGATGGTGACTGGCTGTAAGTGTGTTGGTGTGTGTGGATCAGTGTGTCTCTGTGGTAAAGGTGTGAAATCAGCTGTTAATGACTGACTGTGCTGATCTCAGTTTGTTTACAACAATCTCTGTCTCTGTCTCAGGAGTCCACGTTTTCCAGGAGATGGTCGGCTGTGAGTGGGACGATGAGACTGGAAAAGTTGATGGTTTTATGCAGTTCGGTTATGATGGAGAAGACTTTGTAGCATTTGACCTCAAGACACAGACATGGATCGCTCCAACACCACAGGCTCTCATCACCAGACACAAGTTGGACAATGAAAAAGCTGGGAATAAACAGAGGAAGCAGTACTTCACTGAGATCTGTCCTGAGTGGCTGAAGAAGTATGTGAACTATGGGAGCAGCTCTCTGCTGAGAACAGGTACAATCACATGATCTGATGAAGTTTCATGAACAACAGTCTTCACATGTTTCCTCTGTTTCTAACCAACAGTAACAATAAATACAAACCAACATCCAGAGACCGACTGAGTCAGTTTACACACATTTATATTTCTCTCATTTTCTCTCACCTCTACCTCTCTTTCCTTTCCTCCATTTTCTCTCTGTCACTCTCTCTTACATATTTATCACCACTTTTCTTTCTTTCTGCCCCATTTCTTTCTGCCTCAGTGTCTCTTTCACTCTGTCTTTCCATCACTGTCTCTTCACCTCCGCTCTTTCTAACCTCTCTCTCTCTCCCTCCTCACATTTCTTCATCTGTCTTTTTCCTCTCTGTCCCACTACACCTTTTTTTTTAAATTACATTTGGCATATATATTAAAATGTGTAACAAAAGTATTCAAAACACATCCCATCAAACAGGAACGGTAATGTTAATTTGCAGAAAATTATAAGAAACTACAAGCTGTTTTTGTGTTTCTCTCTCCAGAGCTTCCCTCAGTGTCTCTCCTCCAGAAGACTCCCTCCTCTCCAGTCAGCTGCCACGCTACAGGTTTCTACCCTCACAGAGCTGTGATGTTCTGGAGGAAAGATGGAGAGGATCTTCATGAGGACGTGGACCAAGGAGAGATCCTCCCCAACCATGATGAAACCTTCCAGATGAGAGTTGACCTGAACATTTCATCAGTCACACCTGAAGACTGGAGGAGGTACGACTGTGTGTTTCAGCTCTCTGGAGTGAAGGAGGACGTCGTCACCAAACTGGACAAATCAGTGATCAAAACCAATGAAGGTAAGATTTGAATCAGAAGTGATGAAGGTGGGAAACACGTTTCATTCACTATGATATTCCTGCACTTCATGTATTGTCGTGTGTGTAGGATGAGAAGTTTTCTCTCATGTTGTTTGGTTTTTGTTCAGTTTCTTTCATCCAGTTTTTAAATGTTTTTAAGGCTGGATCAGTATTAAACCAACACGTATCTCACTTTAGTATCATCATGTGATTCTGACAAATGCTGGAAAACAACTGATATCTTTCTAATAAGTTTCCTTTCTGATTAAAGTTGAAGTTTTAAAGTTTGTGTCCACCACATTTTCTGTACTGCTTGTTGACTGTTACTTTAATACAAGAACAATGTCGATAGTTAAACATGATTTTATTCTTTTTTTCTTTATTTTCTACATTGAAATTTACCACTTTTATAAATTCATTCTAGAGCTGAAATCATTGTAAAAATATAATTCTAGGTTTCTGCAGGAATCAACAGACAAAGTTTGAGTTTGGATTATTGTCTAACCTCAGTTTAGAGATTATAGCCACTGCACTGACTTAACCATTTGTCAGTTATAGAAGATGAATAGAGAGAAAATGATGTAATAACTGGGTGAATATAAATGTATCTGTCAGTAAATGGGTCAGACTCAGGTTTATTGGCCAGTTGTTCACAGTAATGTGACTGTGATTGTCAGAAGGTCTCATAGTCTCACACACAGTGACAAGAACAGACGTGTAAACAAAGACAACAACAGCAGACACAGATAAATGATCACACACACACTCATTATTTACAGACCAGAAAGGATGAAAACTGAAAGTAACACCACCAGGACAAACAGACATATGGTGTGTACACACAGACTAAACTGCCGTTGTACAGGGAGGTGGTGTGGTCGTCTCTTCTGACCTGCTTCATCAGGACAGGTTGTGATTGGTTTGTTGTGTTTTGCTCCACAGAGAAGTCCCCTCCCCTGATCACCATCATCATCATCATCATCATCGCTGCAGTGGCGGTTCTCGCTCTCGTCATCGCCGCCGTTGGATTCTTCATCTACAGAAAGAAGAGTGGTGAGAAACCAAACCACAGACGTCGTCTCTTTCTCCTCTGTTTTGATTTTAGACTTTGAGTTGATGCTTTATTTTAAAAGTGAAACAAACTTCAGTTCCCAGCAAAACAGAATGTGTTTGAACCAGTGAGAGCTGCAGGGTTTACAGCCACAGTCTGAGGATCATGTGACTAAAGCATGATGGGTGAAGGGAGTGGTTACAGGAACAGAAATAATGTAAGATCTAAACAACAGGGAGAAGGGATCTGTATCAGTTTGAGTTTTAGTATTTTCAGCTGCAACAACTGAAATTATTTGTATTTTCTTTTCATTTCAGCCAAGCGTCCTCCATCTCGTAAGTAACGCTTGTTTCTACTGTGTTTTCTGTGATGTCACATGATCTCTGTAGAGTAAAAAGGTTCTTATGTTTTGTGCTGAAGACGTTCTGTATCAGTTTGAGTGAGTAGTAGAGGAGATTATCACTGGGGAAAAAGGTGATAAATTATGGAAGCTGCTCGCAGGGAGCAGATGCTGAAGCAGTTCTTTGAGTTCAGTCTTTGAGTTGAACTCTTATCCAGTTTGCAAAGCTGAAATAAGTCCACGCCACAGACTGATGCAGCCAACAGGAAGCTCTGGAAGCTTCTAACATGACCCCAGCTTCATGATATTATAGAGAAATAACAGGAAATGACATAAGGGCCTGAACATAATGGTAGGACGTATTTCTGTAGCCAATTTAAGTGAGAACTCTCAGGTTTATTAGTGGAGATACTTTATCCTGGTATTTACAACTGTGACTCTGAAATCATGTCTTTTCTTTTTATTTCAGTGAAATTCTTGCCACAAAGTCGAACTTGTTTTTACTGTGTTTTAGATTTGAGACTTTGAGTGGATGTTCATGTCCAGAGTGGTTTAGTGAGTGAGTGAGTGGTTGAGTCAGTCCAAGTAAGGATATCTATGTTTTCAGCAACGACTGTCAGTCACTGTCTTTATTCTGTCAGAGTGAAAGTGTCAGTGTCAGCTGCCATGTGTTTCACCATGTGTCACTGGTAAAGTCAAGTGTAGTCCAAGTGTCGCCCCTCTAAATGCTCATCTAAAGGTAAGTTAACATGTGGGTGTCATGTCTCTAAGCACCTGAGTCACTTCTACATAAAGGTCATGAAGTCAGTTTCCAGGATCAGATCTGGCAACATTTCTGTAACACGTTCATAAAGGCTGCAGCAGCACAAGGTGAGGCAGGCACAGAGAAAGAGAGAGATTCATGCCGGCAGCCGCCTTCTGAAATCACTGGATTTATCTCAAGCTTCTTCTCATACACACAAGAATCCAGTGTATCAGTTTAATAAACTATGAATCACTGTCAAAGAGTCAGTTTGAAGTTGCTGAGCAGCTTGTTCTTCTATCAGATCAGTGTATTTTCCCCTCACATTGCAGCTGGGACAAATAAGGTTAAAAAAAACCTTCTTACAACCTGAGTAATAATGTGACCAACACTCACTGACAATAGCTTTGTTTTCATTCTAACTGCATTTATGAATAAATGAATATCAAGCTAAATGCTTAATGTACAGTATATGAGTATATATGACCACTGTATATAATAATAACAACAAACAGACATCACTTTAGCAGCTGGATAAAGCCTGCACTGTTAGATTTACCAAACCCTTCCCTGAGAATGACTCAGGCCTGGGCAGAAACTGGACTGGAGCTCAGCTGATGCAGCTGAACTAGTGTCGGTGTGTGTTACATCTTTCTCCTTTTGTCCGTCTGTTCGTACATGAATCTGTCATATGCATTTTCCTAATTTACTTGATTATTGTTCTAATAATTTTGCATCTTTTTCTCTTTAGAACTGGAGAAATCTTCAGGTGGTTCTGATGAATCTTCTGCAGAAAGTCTAAACAGCAAGACATCGGGTAACTAATGGCTCCATTTGTCCAACACAGCACCTGTATTCATTACATGTAATATGGGCGTTGCAGTCTGCAGTGTAGACTCTCCTCACACGTTACAGTAACAGCACTGAAATATTTACTGATAGGTCTATATGAGAATTTGGATTTTAAATGGACTTAGAATAATGACTCAAAATGTCTGTCTATCTGTCTGACTGTACCAAAGTCTTTCTGTTTTTTGTTCCATATTATCCATAATTAGATGTGTTTTAAACATTACGTTTTGATTTTATTGTTGATTGTTAAAGGGCTGTGGGATGTTTTAAGATTCTCAGCACTGATAGAAAACATTTCCTGTTGGTGTTCAGGGACGAGGGACTGTTTCTCTCTCAGCTTCGCAAACAAAATGACTTCCTGTGTCGGGTTATACACATGAATGTTAATGAAGTTGCTGTTTTATTCCTTTTGTACTTTTGTTCCTTTAATAAAGTCCCAAGATTCCACATCTGTATGATTTGTGTGTCTTGTGATTCCACATACAGCACGTTGTCTCAGGCCAAATGAACGTGGCTCTGGCCTGTAAATGTGAAAGTAAAGAGCAGGAAGAACTACATTATTAGGGTGAACATGTGACTCTTTACAGATAACTCAAAGGGAGAATGTGACTTTTTGTATTTTTTACACTCTTTTGGAAACATGTATTCTTGTATTCTTTCCCAGTTATTTTATTGTTTGTCATTGAAGGCCTCGAGGTTTACTAACTCAAAATAGAGGAAATACAAATGTCACAGTATGTGTATTTTTTATTTCATCATGTGTGTAAAACTTCTGCTTAAATCTTCCTCACACTGTAAACCTCAAGCCTCAGTGGTTTTCCCCTGAAAAAACAAAACGTACTGAAATCTGCCTGGAGAGAACTGAACGCAGGAGTATTATTACACTTTTTGCTTTGGTACTTTTACCAGTAGATCTCAGTATGTTCACTATCATATAGTTTATTTTATATTGCAGATGTAATATTTAGTTACCTGGCTGTTATTTTAACCTACTCGAGATGTGAACATAAACTACATTTACTCCCGTCACAGCAACATAGTCAACTTTTGTGTACGTGTACTTTTTTGGGTATTGAAAACTTTGAACTTCACTTTTAATCTAGTGTTTTTATCTCAAGCATTGAGCTTCACTGTATTTCAATTAAGGGGCAAGGGTAAGATGTGCAACTTGTAGCATACCCCCAATTATGGTACTGACTCATTGATTATGTAAAAGCCAATAAGGCATATATCCTACTTTGATTGATAATGTTTAGATTCCAAATTGATTAAAGTCGGTATAATAGTGATTGTTAATGTTAAATAGTGGATTATACTGAGGTTACACTGTTTCTATTTGCTGTAAAATGTGCAGTTTTGTGATGGTAGTTTGTGATTATGTAACGCAGTTCGGTGTTTTGGACAACGCAGCGCTCAAAAACCCTGAGAAGTCAGAGGAGTTCGGGTCGTTGTAAGTTTTTGACCGTGTTAAATGTGACAGATTCTGCGATAGGAAAATATAGAACATCAAGTCGGTGTTGGACCAGGCTCAGATGTTAAAACTGACTCACCTGCTGTGACGCTGGTATATGGAAATAAACCCTTGTTCAAGTTTTCACACATCTGAAGCTGTGTGATGGGGATGAAGGAGCTCTCATCTGTACAGCTGTGTGAGCGACACAACAAGCTTTTATGTACAACCTTTTTTTTTAAGTATAATTTTTGAATTTTGATCATTTTTAACAAAAACAAATCAGCAATAATGCAAACGACAGAAATATATGTTGAAGAAAAACATATAATGAAAACATTAAAACACTTTTACCCCTCCCTTTCCTGAAGTAAGAATAAAAGCCATGAAATATTAAAAAATAATAATAATAATAAATATTTTTAAATAATGAATTTGATAAATAATTGTGAATGAAGTGAATTGGATTTTGTTCTTCTCTTAAAAATGACATCAGTCAGACATCATGTGTAAATAAAATATAAATTGAAAATAATTCTGCTATCTCAAGCTTTAAACTGTTCATTTTAATTTATTTCAAATAACTTTTTTCTCAAATTTCTCTAAAAGCTTCTTTTAATGGCTCCTATTATCTATTTTTTCTTCTATCTTATTTTTTTTCTTTTGGGTTTGTTCTCTCATTACGATACATGTGCTTCTGGTTTTCTGGGACAAAATATTTTGGCCCAGATCGGCCCCCTCTCAGTCAGTTGAACACCACCAACCACACCTCCTTTGCAGCCCCTTTAAATATGTGTACTGGACTAAAGCTGTGTTTTGTTCCATGGACAAGTGAACCAGTGAACTCACTCACTCTTAACTGACTGCCTGGCGATCATGTGTCTGTGGAGTAAACAATATCCACACTCAAGTAGAAAGAAGAACCACTGCTAGAAGTATCAATCCTTTCAAATTATTTGATGTGCAAAGCCCTGAACAAATGAAACAGTATAATGGTAATGACCAAATAGTTGTTTACTCTTGCAGTCATGAATGCATAGAGCTGTTCCATCCTACTTCACTGCACACTAACTGTTCAATCCATAGATTTCAGGTATGAAAATATTTCTGATGACTATTACATAAGGGGCTTACACCGTCAATAGATGAACTTTTGCTATAATATTAATGTTCAGTGATATGATATGATGTGATGTGATGTGATGTGATATCTAACAATGCCAAGTATCATATGCTACACTGTTTGCATTGATTTTTACCTGCGTGCTACCTGCTGCTTCCCCCTCGGCTCTCCTCTCCTCCTGCTCACTGTGCTCCTCGGCTTCCACTCTCACTCTCCTGCATCTCCTCCTGCTCCTCTGTCTGCTCTCCTCCTTCCTCCTGTTGCTGCACGATGAAAGAAAGACGCCGGAGAAGTTGAGGCTGTTATGGCCCCTGAATCAGAATCTCAGAATCTGCTTTATTGGCCAAGTATGTGGACACATACAAGGAATTTGTCTCCGGTTTTAACAATGCTGCTTGGTACATACACAGAAATAGAAATATACATAGAAATATAAATATACAGTTAAAGTACAGTTAGACTGCTGGATGGGTCAGACAGTGCAAAGGAGCAATGAAAGTGCAAAAACTACATGATAAATGAGAAATACTAGATAAATACGTGGCAGGGGATGAGTGTACATGTACACTGTGTGCTATATTACAGTGTGCAGTGTTTGATGTCAGAGGTTATTGTTCCTGTGTGATCAGTGTAAGTGTTTGCCAGAGTGATGGCTTGTGGAAAGAAACTGTTCTTGTGTATGGTTGTGCCGCCCGGACGGGAGAAGTTGGCGCAGGTCGTGTCCAGGGTGAGACGGATCTGTGGTGATGTTTCCTCACTTCCAAGTCCACTGTCATCTCCACAGTGTGAGTGTGTTTAGCTCCAGGTTGTTCTGACCACAGCAGAGGACCAGCCGTTCCACTTCCTGTCTGTATGCAGACTCATGCAAACAAACAAACAAACAAACAAACAAACAAACAAACAAACAAACAAACAAACAAACAAACAAACAAACAAACAAACAAACAAACAAACAAACAAACATATGTAGGATTTTAACACACTAGGCGGCCTCTGCATGTAGATTCTTTATTTTTCTCCAGACCTCCTTCTTCTGTTTTTGCTGTTGCTGTCTGTCCATTCTGAACGTCTCCCTCCTTCGTCCACAGGTGTGTCGCTCTGAGCGGCGTTTGACACAGAGAGGACAGAGAGGGAGGGGAGGGGCCAGCACAGGAGGACATGTCATAAGAATAAATTAACCAATGGGCCGCTGCCCCAGCTGTATGGGCCGCTCGTTGATGTTTGTGTGTGTGTGTGTGTGTGTGTGTGTGTATGTGTGTGTGTGTGTGTGTGTGTGTGTGTGTGTTTGCTGTACAGAGTGCAGCACTTGCAGAGATCAGGGTTTTATAAATGAATAAGTGCTTCTGAAAACCTGGTGAAGACTAATCTGTTCATTTGTTGTTTATTTGTATTTCTTGTTGTTTCACACGTAAAAAGGTTTTTCAGGAACTCACTGAAGGTATTTTACTGTACGATTCAGTGAGGCTGTTCACTGACACTAGATATATTTAATGGATTTTATTTGACTTCATTTCTCCTCATGAATGAATATAATATATAATGAATATACGACCAGAGAGTCATGGGTCATCATGATGTTTTGACAAAGTGAATCAGGTGACGTCTTCAGCTGGTTTCCCATGAACAGGTCAACAGTAGATACATAAGTGGCCTGGAGGGGGCGCTGTCCCACTGCTGACTCCTCTGTGAAGGTGAAGTCAGTGATAAACTCAGGTGATGATCAGCAGTGAGCAGGAAGAGCCTTCATCAACCGGAGCTCAAGCCTCCACGTCACTAACTATTTAAATACAACATTTACACCTGGAGAAAAGATGTGACGCATGTTGCTCTGTTTGTGTAACAGTCACGACTGATAGAGCTGAGAACTGAGGGTCGGACTTCAACCTCTATTTGGTTTTTCAGTTCAATCTAGATTTCATAAGATTTTGTAAAGTGATGATAAACTCTGCCACAGCAGCATCAGGTGTTCAAACCTGCTTCAAACATCAACAGTGGAGTTGGATTTCTCTTGTTGCAGCAGTTTGCAGCGTTCACAGCTCCAGTCAGTCCAGGAGCATTTAGCCTGTAGCACAGAGCCCAGCTGACAGGATACAGGATAGTGGAGAGAGACAGGAAATGGGGAGGCAGAGAGAGGGGGAATGACATGCAGTAAAGGCCGTCCGATGCGGGACTCGAACCGGGGCCAACTGTAGCGAGTACTGTAGCCTCTACACATGGGGCGCCTGCTTAGACCACTACACCACATGACGCCCCGACATTTTAATCAGAACTGTCACACAAAACAAAAGAAGAAAAAGACGCTGCTGTCTCCACATGAGCTCCAGAGTATCTGATCTGTAGCTCACAGTGACCTCTGACCTCCAGAAAAGATCTACATCTCTGCTCATCACGTCACATGAGTCTATAAAACATTTACAGAGTGTGAGCAGTTTAAGTTCTAACACTCCTGTCATATGTGAACACACTGAGAAATGTGAGAAATATTAAAATGTATGTTGCATTATTAAGAGAGTGTTGTTTATTATTTGTTCTTTAGTATTATGATGATTACTGTTGCTATGCGTTGGGGGGCGCTAGGGTGAAACTCAAGGCAGTCACGCACACATAGGGAGACACCAGAAGAACAGGATGACAGGTGACCGCCTCAGATGCTTAAAGTAAGAAACAACTCCTAACATGGTGAAGAGGCGGTTACAATAAAAGGGAGAGTAGGTTTTTTTCTCTAGGTGAGGACAGCTCAGATGAAGGAGGCACTGTGCCAAGAGGCTGGGACCAGCCTGTGCACCAACGAAGGGAGAGCTGAGTCTAAACCATGGTTTCTCCCCAACCTTTTCACCAATCAGATAGTTACAAAAATACATACAAAACTCTGTGTAACTACTAAGATAGACACTCTTCTCTGGGACGTTGGCCACAGCTAACTGCTTGCAGACTGTGGTTTTCAGATCAGAGGAGATCCATCTACATGCTGATTTTGATTCTTTAATAGCAAATAAATATTCTTTTAAATGGATAACTTTGAGTGGAGAACTCTTATTGCAAATAAGCGAATGCGCTGACAAAATTGGTGACCCCGACGTGATTTGCAAGAAGAGAAATTGGACTCAGGCCACGACTGAAGATTTTCAGCGGGACCTGACCGGAGCCCTGGACCTCCTAGTCACTCACGAGAGCTCTCATAAAACAAGGTAAGCAGAAGCCTGTTGTCTTAAGAACCAAAATTCTGTACATTGGCTACATCTAAATTACTGTGAGTACATAGGAGGTAAGGTGGCTTACGGGACAAAGTGAATAAAGTTAAAAGATAAATGTCATTGTATTGTGTAATATTAGAGAATCAAAATTAAAGAAAAAAAAAAAAAAGATGAAGTAAATGAATGAAAGATAAGATAAGATACGTGAAACTGCACCTACAACCTTAAGTTGGGAGGATAGCAATTGGAGTAAAGATATTAGACATCACTGTTGACTCACGGCCTAAGATTGTGATCAGTGGATGTAAAAGTTTGGAACACATCGGATCTCTGTAATACCTGAGATGTGGCTAGTGGAATAATATGAAGTAAAGACTGGAGGAAGACTAAACTCTCTGGTTCGTGAATGGTACCTGGAGCCAGCTGACCGGTCCATGCTAGTCTGAAAAGTACCACTAAGAACTCACATCTGTAGACGTGCAGTGTCTAGTCTGTTACATTGTCAGGAAGAGATAGGTGTGTGTGTGTCTCCTAATGAGCTCGACGGCAGAGGCACAAGCTCAGGGAAGACCACGAAATTAAAAAGTAAAAAGTAAAAATTGTATGGGGAAATTCCTGTAAAAAGCGGACGGACGTGTATTGTTTGGAGCAAAATAGTGTGTGAAAACGCTAACGGAGTGCTCAAATAGTTACATAGTCTAAGAGACGTTGGGAATTCACATACACGTTGGCAGTGAATAAGAGGCCTTTTTAGAAATGTGATGCATGCAATGTATGTTTGAATGGTGAAGGGAGGTAGTGATCAGCAGTGTCTTGGTGGAATAAAAACAAGCAGTGGAAACCTTGCGGTGTTAACGCAAACTGCTTGTGCTGTGGAAACCTAACGGTGATAACGGAAGCAGCATTCCATCAATTGGGTCAGTTGCTCGGGTGAACTCCATACAAACTGGCTGGCTGTTGAGGGGAATTGAGAGCTTGGGGGAGAGGGATTTGTGAGAGGTCATTGACATGGACAAGGAGGGAGGCAGTAACACTCCATAGCTTCCACATTTGTTGTGACATATTAACTGCTGAAAAACTGTCTAGAACTGTAAGAGAGTTAAAGGACCCCTAGAACAGAATAAGTGTGAAAAGATATAAAACATAGTTGGAAAAAAAAAAAAAAAAAAAGCAGAATAAAAAATAGTATCTACAGTAACATATGTAAAAATGAATTTAGGAGAATGAAAGGCACAAGTTCTGAGCGAACTAGAAACTAAAGCCACGGAAAAGGATAAAAAACAGACTATAAAAGAAGCCACCAAGATATGGGAAAAATGGGAAAAACAAGGTCTCCTCCTCAGCAACCCTGAAGCTGCATGTCCATCTCCCCAAACAATACTATGTATCATCACAGCAGCCTCTGCAGAACACAGAAGAGCAGTAGCAGATTGGGAGGCAGCTGGAAAACATTCCTGGGGCCCTACCTATGCCAGGATGAAGAAAAAAAGAGAGAAAGAAGTAACAACCACAGCATTGTGTGAGATCCTCACCACCATGGGAAAGCAACAACGAAGGTCAAAGAAAGATAAGCGAGGGGAGGCAGGAAGGGAGAAGACGGCAGTCATGACTCACACCACACACACACCAGAAGAGGAAAACAAAAAGGGTCAGAGCCAGGTTACGACACCCTCCCTGTATCCAGCCCTACCAGTCGAGCCTCCCCCATACCACGATGCTTCAATGAAAGAACAGACTAAAGAAAAAAACATCCAAGCACCTCTATTACAGGTTAAGTCAGGAGTTTTGGACGTAGAAATGCCAACTGATGAAAATAACCAGAGTTTAAAAAAAGAGATGGCCGCCATGACAGGAAGAATAGTGAGTGTAATGAGGATTATGAATGAGAGAATGGGAGAGTTAGAGAGCTCACTCTCCACTAACCTTGCTGATAACGCATCCTCAGCTGCCTCCAATACCTCATGCAGGTCAGAGGGAGACATTGGCCCTCCCCCCCTAGTGGCTGAAATGGGGGCAGCCAGAAGTCAATACACAGCTGACGATGAAGAAGAAACTACTGAGGATGAAGAGGAGGAGAGACAGGAACCATGGTCACTACAGGGCCCTGACCCGAATGGCAGGAGGAGTGTGAACCTGCAGCCAGTAGCAGGCGTAATTACTGGACAGTTTAACGGACATCTTGAACCCAGAAGAAACCCTTCATCTACCCATCACATGCAGCTCCGGTCCCATGTCAGAAATAAAGGTGAGTCAAAGGAACCTCCTACTGGGGTGGGCAGTTATCCATTAAGGGTAACGACTACTGGAGCCCCGGCCTACGTCCCTTTCGCACACCGGGACATGGAAGGCTTACTGGCCAAGCTACCACCATTAGGAAGAGGAACATCTGACTGGATAACTACTTTAGAAAGCCAAACCATGGGAGAGACACTGTGTGTAGGAGACTTGAGAGCCCTCCTAGGGAAAATCGAAGGGAAAGAAGTGGCGAAGAAAATCAAGAAAAACAAAATCTCAGGGACCCTACTACAACCCCACATCACATACCACACAGAGGGGGTAAACATGGCAAAAGGACTAAATGCTGAGGATGGACAGCCTCACAACTGTGCTGAAAAAGCAGAAAAAGAAGTGAAACTCAGACCAGACCTGTAAACAGAGCCACTACAGAACCCAGACATGATCCTGTTCACAGACGGCTGTTGTTACAAAGGAGAAAATGGAAATGTTGCCTCCTATGCGGTGGTTGAGCAGCAGCCATACACCAGAAAGTACACCACGAAAGAACAAGGAATCATCCCACAGCCGGCATCTGCGCAACTAGCAGAAATAATCGCACTAACAAAGGCCCTCAAACTGGCTGAAGGAAAAAAGGTAAACATCTACACAGACTCAGCCTATGGCTATGGAGCTGTGCATGTAGATGGACCACAATGGATAAGGAGGAATTTTCTGACCACCGCCAACACTCCAGTGAAACACAGGATGCAATTAAAAGAATTGGTGCACTCCATATCACTACCAGCAGAAGTGGCAGTGATGAAGTGTAAAGGACACCAGAAATTGGATAACGACATAGCCGAAGGAAATGATGCCGCAGACAAAGCTGCTAAAGAAGCCGGAGGCTACACACCCAGGCAAATGGTGATCACAGACTCCTCTCCATTACCTGTTCTAACGGAAGAAGATATCATCAAGATACAAGAACAAGCCGGAGCATATGAACAGAGTGAATGGGCAAGAAAAGGAGCTATACAAAGGAATGGATTGTGGAGGTCACATGATGGACGACTGGTGGCTCCAGCAAAACTCTGCCACCTACTACTGAAGCAAGCCCATGGACCAGCCCACGAAAGTAAACAAAGGACACAGAAGAACATTGAAGCATGTTGGTGGCACCCTCACATGACCGCCCTAGTGGACAATTACATCACAGACTGCACCACATGTAATGAACATAACCCCAAGCAAGCCTACAGGTGCCCCCTAGGGAAGTTCCCTGTGCCAGAAGCACCATTCCAGGACATCACTATAGATTTCACGGACATGGGAGCAGAAAACAGAACAAAAGGATACAGATACCTGCTGGTAATGGTGGACCGATTTACCAAGTGGGTAGAGGCCATTCCCTGCAAGAATGAGTCTGCACAGACTGTGGTAAAGTGGCTGAAGAATGAACTCATCCCTAGGTACGGGGTTCCCAAGAGCATTCGCTCAGACAATGGCTCACACTTTAGCAACAAAGAACTAGCTGAAGTAGAAAAAGCATTAGGCATAACACACAGGTTTGGAGCAGTGTACCACCCTGCATCACAAGGGTTAGTAGAAAGAGCTAACCAAACGCTAAAACGAAAAATAGCAAAAATATGCTACGGCACTAGGCTCACGTGGGTGGACGCACTCCCTCTAGCGCTTATGTCAATGAGGACCTCCCCAGGTTCAAAAACACATCTAATACCACATGAGTTGCTGACGGGCAGGCCAATGCCTGGACCACCCCGAGAGGGAGGTCATATGCCCTCTCTGGATGTGTGGCAGGTGAGCTGTGATGAGTACATGACTGCACTGACTAATCTTATTCGAGTTTTGTCTAAACAGGTACAGCTGGCCGGACCCGAAGCAACTCCAGCGGAGACTCCAGCAATAAAGGTAGGAGATTGGGTGCGTGTGAAAGTCCACAAAAGAAAGTGGCTGGATCCCAGGTGGACAGGACCCTATGAAGTTACTGAAGTAACTTCCCACGCGGTCCAGGTAAAAGGTAAAGCTGGAGCTAATTGGCACCACCTGACACATTGTGCACCTGGATCTCCACCCTCACGCACTTTGGCGGAGGTTAGAACTGATTTGGCTGAACTAGGTGAGGGTTCAAAGGAGATAGACTGAAAAAAAAAAAAAAAAAAAAGACAAGACCCTCATCAACACCATGGTTGAATTAAACAGACGACCATGGCACCCCTTTAGGCACCCAGGCTGGTGTGGGCTAAGGGGAACATTGTGTGTGTTTTTGTTCATATCATTAATCATAGTACTCCCCATTATATTGTGGGAGGTTAATAATAATCACACCACTAATACTACTGACAGCATTGCAGCAAAACAGGATGGCTCTGGACATGTTGTTAGCTGAAAAAGGAGGAGTTTGCAAGATGTTTGGAGAGTATTGCTGCACGTACATACCCAACAACACTGCGCTAGATGGGAGTATCACAAAGGCCTTAGCAGGCCTCACCTCCCTGTCTCTTGAGCTAGCAGAAAACTCTGGGGTAGATGACCCATTTGGAGGATGGTTTGACAGCTATTTTGGAAAATATAAAGCTTTGATTATGTCTCTGGTTGTTTCTATTGGGTGTTTCTTGGCAATTTTAGTTTGTTGTGGCTGTTGTTGCATTCCATGCCTTAGAACTTTAATTAACCGACTGATCACCACCGCTCTCTCAAAAGAGAAGGATCCTCCTCCTTATCAGATGCCCTTATTGAGCAAAGAAATGGAGTCAGATGATGAAGATGAGGGAGATGAGGAGGTGGCTTCTGAAATCTGGATCCCAGGGTGGGCTGATGTCAGTCCTAGGAGAGATTCTGATCCTGAAGAAGATGAGAGGGCTAGTGAAGGAGAATAGTACAGTTCATTGAGTGCTCTACCTACAGGGAAAGAGGGTTACATGATTCCAGGTCACAACGGATGACCTGTACAAGGAGAAGACAAGACTAGGTATTGTAGCCTGTGACTGTTGCTTACTACTGATGGAGGTTTACACCTTAAAAGGTGTAAAAGGAGGGATTTGTGAGAAATATTAAAATGTATGTTGCATTATTAAGAGAGTGTTGTTTATTATTTGTTCTTTAGTATTATGATGATTACTGTTGCTATGCGTTGGGGGGCGCTAGGGTGAAACTCAAGGCAGTCACGCACACATAGGGAGACACCAGAAGAACAGGATGACAGGTGACCGCCTCAGATGCTTAAAGTAAGAAACAACTCCTAACATGGTGAAGAGGCGGTTACAATAAAAGGGAGAGTAGGTTTTTTTCTCTAGGTGAGGACAGCTCAGATGAAGGAGGCACTGTGCCAAGAGGCTGGGACCAGCCTGTGCACCAACGAAGGGAGAGCTGAGTCTAAACCATGGTTTCTCCCCAACCTTTTCACCAATCAGATAGTTACAAAAATACATACAAAACTCTGTGTAACTACTAAGATAGACACTCTTCTCTGGGACGTTGGCCACAGCTAACTGCTTGCAGACTGTGGTTTTCAGATCAGAGGAGATCCATGTACATGCTGATTTTGATTCTTTAATAGCAAATAAATATTCTTTTAAATGGATAACTTTGAGTGGAGAACTCTTATTGCAAATAAACGAATGCGCTGACAGAAACCAAGATAAAGTGTCTCCTCTCAGCCTCCGTCCTCTGTCACAGGCTGAAATGAGAAGATTTTACTTTCACTTTCGTTAGTAACCTCAGTCAGTCAGTTTAACCCAGATTTAAGTGACGTACACGCTCAGACTTAATTCTCATTGGCTCAGATGGACACTGATGTTCCCGCCTCTGCTTTGCCCTGTTGCTGGAGCTGGAAGTTCAGTGTAGTGATGTGAATTCTGGCGTTGTGCCAAACAGTGATTTCCGTCCGCGGGAGCGCGCGCAGCCTGTTAAAACTGAAAAGCTCAGTTTCTATGCCTCTACAGCTGTTTTCATCTGGATCAAACAGCCATTACGAACAAGTACACTAACTCTACGTCCGAGCTAATAGTGATGTTATTGTATGTGCGAGACGATAACGTTGATTTCAACAGAATTTGCGGCCTTAAACGTGTTTGCTGTTTATAGTGTAATCAGGCGTGATATTAATGTTATGTTTGTGTGTTTGTTATGTCTGATATCCTTGTTAAATAGACTGTAATTAACATGATGTATGCAATAAAGACATTTGGGACTGAAAGGGTTTTTCTACTTTACTTCAAATCACTCACCACAATCATGATTTGAAGATTATACCATAACCAGCACTTTTCACTAGTTCAAGACTCTGTAAAGGGCCAATGCAACACATACAAGGCAGTTTTTTACTTGCCAAAAATTGATTCCAGCTGCTAATGTTGGACTGAAAGGGATTTTCTGCCTCAAAATGTCTTCATGTAACTCAACAGAGTTATATTTAGAAGATTATACCATAATCAGTACTCTCCAACATTGACCTATTAGTATGTGTGGTGTGCACATATATCACTTAAAGAAGAAGTTCAGCCTATCACTCTGCTTTCTGTTAATTTACATAAAAAGAAAAAGAAAAAAAAAACGTCTCTCCGACAGACGGTGTCCGGCTCCCATCGTTCACTTAAAAGATTATTTTTTATTATTTTGTCTCTCAGAGATCAAGATCTTCTCGGTCACAATGAAATCTCTGATTTTCCTGCTTCTTGTGGGAATACACGGCGCGACGGCAGGTGAGTTAAACAACAGCTGGTTCATTTTTAAAGAAAGAAATGCTCATTGTATTTATTGTGTGTGCGCATGTGATAATATTTGATGTTTAGTTCCAGGACTTCCTTACAGATTATTGAACTGTAGCAAAAGTAACAAGACACTAGAAGAAGATTGATATATATTGGGTATTTACTTTTATTGGCACCATTATTTTATTTATTTATTTATTTATTTCATGAAGCCCATTAAGACAATAATGAGTTCTGGTCTAAATAGCGGCATAATTACGCAGCACAAAAATCCAACACACATTCACATAAATAAAGAAAACGAGGGGAAAAACGAGGCATTAAAACAAAGTGTTTCTGGTCCAGAGCTGCACATCAGCCACTAAAACCTTTTACATCTTGAAGTTTTTCATCTCTTCTGTGAAAATTGCTCTCTCCAAAACGATAACGATAAAAATCACATGCTCAGTTTTTATTAATTAAATTCCATTAATCATGACTGTTACTTTAAAAATGATCTAAATATGATTTGATAGATTCTCATTCATTAAATATAATTGACAAATTAGCAGAGTCTCTAAGCTCGTCCCGACAGTTCATCTACATGGTATAAATGAACAGAAAGCTCCAGTTTAGGTTCAGATTGAGGTTTTTATTTGTAACTGCACCTACGAGTCAGTAGATGGCGCTGTTTCCATAGATACTGACGCCAGGAGACAAACAACTTCCTGCTTTGTTGGTCCAATATTTAATATCATTCACTAGTGTATGTCAATAACATGATACATTAATACTCTTTAATTGTCTTTTTTAATCACTTCACCGTCGATTCTTTCAACATCAAACAAAATATAAATTACAACCAAACCAAATAAAAGCCTACACACACATTTCATGATCAGAAATGTGTGTGTAGGCTTTAAAATGTAGAATAAAGACATTTTAAGAACTTTACAGGATTAAGAGAAAACAAAGATAAATTCATGTTGGATGAAACATTTAAGAAAATATATATCTGTTAATAAAAATGTGGTTTTAATGCAGCATATAACTGTTAGTAATAGAGACTTTATGAGAGGTGCAAGGTAATACTACAGAAACCCTGAGGAAGAAGAAACGTATTTATCATTGATTGGTCACAGGTTAGAGTGGAAAGTAGAAATCACGAGGGACTGAATATGATCAAATAGAAAATATTTGTATCTGTTAAATATAGATAATAAAATTTGAACAATATATTTTCCTAATATGTTTTGTTCAGAGGTTTGTGATAATGATAATAACACGATAACAAGGAATAAATGTTGAATAAATGTCTCCATTTCCTGGAAACTACAGGTACATTTTGAATTGATATGTCCAGCACTAGAAATAAATGACACCGGTTTTTACAAAACAAGGTTGCATGACCTCAATATTTGACTAATTTGATCATTTATTTCAGACTAAATACATTTGAAGACACATTCCTCAGAAATATTAAAGTGTTTCTGGAAAAAAAATTGTCTCAGTTTGTTTTTGTATTTATTTACCACACAACAGAGATTGTCAGGAGGTCTTGAATGCACTGTGTCTTCTTGAATCTAAGAAGAGGAAAATAACATTGTTCAGTGATAAATAAAAGTGTGATAATGAAAACTAAAATCATGACATTAACTTTGTCTTACAGCGACTCACTCTCTGAAGTATTTCTACACTGCTTCCTCTCAAGTCCCAAACTTCCCAGAGTTTGTGGCTGTTGGGTTGGTTGATGATGTTGAGACGTTTCACTATGACAGCAACACCAGGAGAGCAGAGCCGAAACAGGACTGGATGAACAAGGCAGCAGATCCTCAGTACTGGGAGAGGGAGACTGGGAGTTTTTCAGGTGCCCAGCAGACCTTCAAAGCCAACATTGAAACTGCAAAGCAGCGCTTCAACCAAACTGGAGGTTTGTTCATTACTCACTTATTACTGGTAAATGTTGTAGATGTACTCATTGTTTTTATTGTTGTCTACAGATGTGAGCGCACGCAAACACACACACACACACAGACACACACACACACACACCTACACACACACACACACACACACACACACACACACACACACACACACACACACACACACACACACACACACATTACTGAGACTGAGGGACCAACAGAGATTATTAAGGCTTTTTCTCACACAGGCTCTGATGTACTGACCACAGTGTATCTATCCAGTATTCAACATATATAGTGCTGAAACAATCAGTCAATTCATCACTTAGTTTCATAACATATCTCATAACGCAAAATTAGTTATTCACTTTAAAACTTTTATTTCCTTTCATAAAATATCACATTTTCAGTTTTACAGTTGTTCAATAATTCATTTCTTTTCTTTAAAGACGCAAAACTGCTGCTTTCTTGTGGCGTGGTCTCAGTGTTATTCAGAGAGAAGATGGTCGTTGTAGCGGAGGGCTACAAACCTGTACTGTATGTATGGCAGCACGCTTAAACCACCTAAACCTAACTGCACAATTAAGCTAATAAAGGTAGGCTGCTAGCCACTACCACAGGCGTCCCACTATGGACATGAAGATGCTGTGGACACTCACTAAAATGACTGGGAAGGGCAAAGGGATAACGAAAATAAACAGTGTAAATTTATTACAACACTAAATAAACAGACATAAACACACTCAGAGTAAACACTAGACTTAAATCCCTGAACTAATTCCCACACTAATGGTACCAAGTTGCCCGGGGTTGGAGCTCACGTGGAGATAAGTCGGCGTCTCTGAACGCACAGATAAAATGAAACCAATGTAAAGACAAACACATTTTGCATCAGAAGGTTTTGCGTTGCCGCCGTGAGCAGCACAGATGAGGCTACAGGTCCCGCTTACACAGTAAAAATGAAATATATGACACCTGTTATCTAACAAATGACAAACTCACACTCCACGCCTCTCCACAAAATCACCAGCAGCCACACTGTTCGTCTTCTGTGCGCATGTAGATAATCCACCTGTGCACAGCATCAGAGAAACTTTAGTAAAACACATTCCCATATGTTGTCAGGCCTCAGTGATGCAGCGACACGGTTTGAACGTCGCCTTTATAGACGGTAATATTGGGTCACAGAGTGGTGAAAAACAACGCAGACTAAAGTGTGACGTCAGACCTAACAGGAAGTGTCTGTGTGTGTTTCCCAGCAGCCTCTGCTTCTCTGTCTCTCTCTATAAGGCGTACACACTGTTCAGATGGTGACTGGCTGTAAGTGTGTTGGTGTGTGTGTGTATCAGTGTGTCTCTGTGGTAAAGATGTTGTTGCTGTTAATGACTGACTGTGCTGATCTCAGTCTGTTTACAACAATCTCTGTCTCTGTCTCAGGAGTCCACGTTGCCCAGAAGATGTACGGCTGTGAGTGGGACGATGAGACTGAAGAGGTTAAAGGTTATGATCAACACGGTTATGATGGAGAAGATTTCATAGTGTTTGACTTCAAGACAAAGACATGGATCGCTCCAACACCACAGGCTGTCATCACCAAACTCAAGTGGGACAATAACAAAGCTAAGATCTCACAGGATGAGCAGTACCTGAACCAGATCTGTCCTGAGTGGCTGAAGAAGTATGTGAACTATGGGAGGAGCTCTCTGCTGAGAACAGGTACAATCACATGATCCAATGAAGTTTCATGAACAACAGTCTTCACATGTTTCCTCTGTTTCTAACCAACAGTAACAATAAAAACATTTCTCTCTCCAGAGCTTCCCTCAGTGTCTCTCCTCCAGAAGACTCCCTCCTCTCCAGTCAGCTGCCACGCTACAGGTTTCTACCCTCACAGAGCTGTGATGTTCTGGAGGAAAGATGGAGAGGAGCTTCATGAGGACGTGGACCAAGGAGAGATCCTCCCCAACCATGATGAAACCTTCCAGATGAGAGTTGACCTGAACATTTCATCAGTCACACCTGAAGACTGGAGGAGGTACGACTGTGTGTTTCAGCTCTCTGGAGTGAAGGACGACGTCGTCACCAAACTGGACAAAGCAGCAGTTGAGACTAACTGGGACAGACCTGGAGTCAGAGGTGATGGAGGTAGGAAACACGTTTAGTTTACTTTCATCTGATTTATATTTTGTCTTGTTGTGATGGAGGGTATTATGTGTCTCTGTGTGTCTCTGTGTGTCTCTGTGTGTCTCTGTGAGTCTCTCTGTATCTCTGTGTGTCTGTGTCTCTGTGTGTCTCTGTGTGTCTGTGTGTTTGTGTGTGTCTGTGTGTCTCTGTGTGTCTCTGTGTCTCTGTGTGTCTCTGTGTGTCTCTGTGTGTGTCTCTGTGTGTGTCTGTGTGTCTCTGTGTGTCAGTGTGTCTCTGTGTCTCTGTGTGTCTCTGTGTCTGTGTGTCTCTGTGTGTCAGTGTGTCTCTGTGTCTCTGTGTGTCTCTGTGTCTGTGTGTCTCTGTGTGTCAGTGTGTCTCTGTGTCTCTGTGTGTCAGTGTGTCTCTGTGTCTCTGTGTGTCTCTGTGTCTGTGTGTGTCTCTGTGTCAGTGTGTCTCTGTGTGTCAGTGTGTCTCTGTGTCTCTGTGTCTCTGTGTGTGTCTCTGTGTGTGTCTGTGTGTCTCTGTGTGTCAGTGTGTCTCTGTGTCTCTGTGTGTCTCTGTGTCAGTGTGTCTCTGTGTGTCAGTGTGTCTCTGTGTCTCTGTGTGTCTCTGTGTGTCTCTGTGTGTGTCTGTGTGTGTCTGTGTGTCTGTGTATCTCTGTATCTCTGTGTGTCTCTGTGTGTCTCTGTGTCTCTGTGTGTCTCTGTGTGTCTCTGTGTGTCTCTGTGTGTCTCTGTGTGTGTCTCTGTGTGTGTCTCTGTGTGTCTCTGTGTGTCTCTGTGTGTTTGTGTGTCTCTGTGTGTCTCTGTGTCTCTGTGTCTCTGTGTGTGTCTCTGTGTGTCTGTGTGTGTCTGTGTGTCTGTGTGTCTGTGTGTGTCTCTGTGTGTCTCTGTGTGTCTCTGTGTGTCTCTGTGTGTCTCTGTGTGTGTCTCTGTGTGTGTCTCTGTGTGTCTCTGTGTGTCTCTGTGTGTTTGTGTGTCTCTGTGTGTCTCTGTGTGTCTATGTGTCTCTGTGTGTCTCTGTGTGTCTGTGTGTGTCTGTGTGTGTCTGTGTGTCTCTGTGTCTCTGTGTGTCTGTGTGTCTGTGTGTCTGTGTGTCTGTGTGTCTCTGTGTGTCTCTGTGTGTCTCTGTGTGTGTCTCTGTGTGTGTCTCTGTGTGTGTCTCTGTGTGTCTCTGTGTGTGTCTCTGTGTGTGTCTCTGTGTGTCTCTGTGTGTGTCTCTGTGTGTCTCTGTGTGTGTGTCTGTGTGTCTCTGTGTGTCTCTGTGTGTCTCTGTGTGTGTCTCTGTGTGTCTCTGTGTGTCTCTGTGTGTCTCTGTGTGTCTCTGTGTGTGTCTCTGCGTGTCTCTGTGTGTGTGTCTGTGTGTGTCTGTGTGTCTCTGTGTGTGTCTCTGTGTGTGTCTGTGTGTCTCTGTGTGTGTCTCTGTGTGTCTCTGTGTGTCTCTGTGTGTGTCTCTGTGTGTGTCTCTGTGTTTCTCTGTGTCTCTGTGTGTCTCTGTGTGTCTCTGTGTGTCTCTGTGTGTCTCTGTGTGTGTCTCTGTGTGTCTGTGTGTCTCTGTGTGTCTCTGTGTGTGTCTCTCTGTGTCTCTCTGTGTCTCTGTGTGTCTCTTTGTGTCTCTGTGTGTCTCTGTGTCTCTGTGTGTCTCTGTGTGTCTCTGTGTGTGTCTGTGTGTGTCTCTGTGTCAGTGTGTCTCTGTGTGTCTCTGTGTCTCTGTGTGTCTCTGTGTGTCTCTGTGTGTCTCTGTGTGTCTCTGTGTGTGTCTCTGTGTGTGTCTCTGTGTGTCTCTGTGTGTCTCTGTGTGTTTGTGTGTCTCTGTGTGTCTCTGTGTCTCTGTGTCTCTGTGTGTCTGTGTGTGTCTGTGTGTCTGTGTGTCTGTGTGTCTGTGTGTGTCTGTGTGTGTCTCTGTGTGTCTCTGTGTGTCTCTGTGTGTGTCTCTGTGTGTCTCTGTGTGTCTCTGTGTGTTTGTGTGTCTCTGTGTCTCCGTGAGTCTATGTGTCTCTGTGTGTCTCTGTGTGTCTGTGTGTGTCTGTGTGTCTCTGTGTCTCTGTGTGTCTGTGTGTCTGTGTGTCTCTGTGTCTCTGTGTGTCTCTGTGTGTCTCTGTGTGTCTCTGTGTGTGTCTCTGTGTGTGTCTCTGTGTGTGTCTCTGTGTGTCTCTGTGTGTGTCTCTGTGTGTGTCTCTGTGTGTCTCTGTGTGTGTCTCTGTGTGTCTCTGTGTGTGTGTCTGTGTGTCTCTGTGTGTCTCTGTGTGTCTCTGTGTGTGTCTCTGTGTGTCTCTGTGTGTGTGTCTGTGTGTCTCTGTGTGTCTCTGTGTGTCTCTGTGTGTGTCTCTGCGTGTCTCTGTGTGTGTCTCTGTGTGTGTCTGTGTGTCTCTGTGTGTGTCTCTGTGTGTCTCTGTGTGTCTCTGTGTGTGTCTCTGTGTGTCTCTGTGTGTGTCTCTGTGTGTGTCTCTGTGTTTCTCTGTGTGTCTGTGTGTCTCTGTGTGTCTCTGTGTGTCTCTGTGTGTCTCTGTGTGTGTCTCTGTGTGTCTCTGTGTGTCTCTGTGTGTCTCTGTGTGTCTCTGTGTGTCTGTGTGTCTCTGTGTGTCTCTGTGTGTGTCTCTGTGTCTCTCTGTGTCTCTGTGTGTCTCTTTGTGTCTCTGTGTGTCTCTGTGTGTCTGTGTGTCTCTGTGTGTCTCTTTGTGTCTGTGTGTCTCTGTGTGTCTGTGTGTCTCTGTGTGTCTCTGTGTGTCTCTGTGTGTCTGTGTGTCTCTGTGTGTGTCTCTGTGTCTCTCTGTGTCTCTGTGTTTCTCTGTGTGTCTGTGTGTCTCTGTTTGTCTCTGTGTGTCTCTTTGTGTCTCTGTGTGTCTCTGTGTGTGTCTCTGCGTGTCTCTGTGTGTGTGTCTGTGTGTGTCTGTGTGTCTCTTTGTGTCTGTGTGTCTCTGTGTGTCTGTGTGTCTCTGTGTGTCTCTGTTTGTCTCTGTGTCTCTGTGTGTCTCTGTGTGTCTCTGTGTGTCTCTGTGTGTCTCTGTTTGTCTCTGTGTGTCTCTTTGTGTCTCTGTGTGTCTCTGTGTGTCTGTTGTCATTTTAGTTTCTGTCGTCCTGGTCAACTGTTTTTTTTTCAGTCATCAAGATTTGTTTCTTCTGACACTGGAAAGTTTCATGAGAAGGTTTTAATCTGTTTTATTTTTCCAGATGTTCAGATGAAATGAAACTTTATTTAAAACATATGTAATTCATCTATTTCCTAATTCATTAACCTTTCATGTGCTGTTAAATATTTCCTGATCGTGACAGAGTGAGTCCAAATCTAATCAGCTGTTCAGCTTTTTATCTGTATCAACGGAAACCAAACTTCTTCTCAGTGTTACTGCAACAAATAATCCATTACTTCTCACTGAGGTCTAAAGACTGAGACTTTACTTTATTATTCAATGAGGAACGCAATCCCATAATTAGTTTATTTCCTTTTGCATTAGTTTATACATGTCATACAAATCATTACCTGTCATTAGTGCAGGTCAGAGGTTATCTCAGTGTAAGGAGCAGCACTTCCTCCGATGTGCAGCCTGACACTCACTTCATTACTTCCTGCTTTACTTTACAGCCGCTCCAAAACTGATTTGCTTTGATCGTCACCATCTGTGATGGAACAAAAGTCTTTTTTAGCAAGTTTAATATTGACGTGTTTTCTAATCAAGTGCTGCAACGTTTTGCTTGTTGGACTTTCTTTCTTTCTGCCATTGAAAGTGGATTCTGAGCTGGACACGACTCAGATTTGATGCAGATCATTTCACCTTTACGTGGTGCATGTGGCGTGATGAGTAATTCAACTTGATAAAACATCAAACCCCCTCGGCCATCTTGTTCTTTAGTAACTGTACTGTAATGACTATTACAGCCATCAAAGATAACATGTCTTCACTCTTTAGCAGCTCAGTGATTATGATGTAATGTTGATAATCAAACAGTCATGTGTTACATCACAGAACAAAGTGAGATCCCAGTAAAACATGACTGTTCTAACTCCCACCACTGCTTGATCCATTGTGTCTTATTCTTGTGATCCTCTTCAAACACTCCAATAGCTGAAGTTGTGTTAATAAACTGACCCTGATCCTCCAGTCGTTCAACAGTCAGATAAACAGTGTGAATGTCCTGATTTGGTTCCTGGTTCTTCAGAGTTCCCCTCTGCTGCTGTCATTGGAGTTGTTGCTGGACTGCTGCTCGTCCTGGCAGTCTAAACAGCTGGATTCCTCATCTGGAGAAGACGCAATCAAAGACAAGGTGAAGAACAAAAGATTGTTTCACGTGTCATAAAGGCTGTTTTTTACTTCACAGCTGTATCTAACCTGCACATCAGTGCCATTGTTTATGTGTTCGTGTTCTCTTTTTTACGTTATTTTTTGGGCATTTTTGCCTTTATTCTGACAGCACAGTGAGAGATAGGAAAGTCGGGGGGTGGAACATAAAGCAAAGGGCCGTATGTCAGACTCAGACTCAGGACTAAGCCTGTGTGGTACACTCTCTACCACCTGAGCCACCGAGGCGTCAGGTGTTAATGTTCTTACAGCTTCATTGTCTTTATGTCTGGTGCTCCTGAAAAATACAAAGAACAGAAAATGTAAATGTTTGATCTACAGTCGGATGGAAACGTTTGTAATAGTGATACAGATGCTGCAGCTGTGTCTTTTTGTCCTTCAATACTTTCTGAATAATAATAACTGTGATACTGTTTCCTCTGTTCCAGGGTTTAAACGTGCCAGAAGTGAGTATCATCAATTATCATATGTGATAGGTTTTGCTTTGTTTTGTAATATTTGGATGTTACTTTTGAGCTTTCTATTAAAATCATGAAAAATATTAAAAAGTCAGTGAGTCAGAAAATGAGACATTCGTCATCTGTCACTAATGAAATAGTTTTTCTCTTTGCAGCTTCAGACACTTCATCGTCATCAGCTGAAGCTCCAGTTTCTAACTGATCACAGTGAGTTCTTCATCATGTCTGCTCAGTATAATACTCTTGTCTTTTCAGGTGAAATCACTTTTAGACATGTTGTTGTGACGCAGCTGATGTTTTACATTCAGGAAGTTAGTCGGTAAAACTACAGGAAAATGATCCAGATGTGTCGGACGTAAAGTGAAAGGAGAGCGACGGTTCTGTATAAAAACTAACAGCTGTAATATTTCTCCTTGTTTGTTAATCTGCCTCGACAGGAGACCGGCCAAGATCAGAGGATGATGATGATGAAGACCAACCAATGATTTCACCATCAACGTCTGAGTTTCTGCTTCTAAATTACAACAACAGACACAATATTAAGAAAATGGAATTGGTGAAATGTGCTTTCATTTCTGATAGTTTCATCTTTGATCATCATTCACACTCTTTACCTGCGTTCTTGCTTCAGTCCTGTGAACACACTGTGCTGCCACTGCTGGTACACACAGGTGTGTTTTCTTTTTGTTAAATGTGTGACAGTCGGAGCGGGCGCAGGTATTCCTATAACACTTAATGACTAAATAACATCTGGAGAGAACAGATGCTGCCCTCCAGCTGCTTCTGCAGATGTGTTGTGGAGAGGGATCACTGCAGCAGCTACAGGAGACCAAAGACACGAGGAGAGAGAGAAAGAAGAGCAGAGAGCCACGGCCATGTTTGTTAGTGAATGAACAACACGTCCCGTGTTTGGATTTATCGTCGACCTTGAACTAAATTTGTCCTTTTTTTTCTGTTCCAGTGTTTGACAGAGTTAAAGTGAAGCAGACTTAGGTTGGACACACTTCTGCTGGGATGCTGGTGTCTCTCCGTCCACTGTTATTTCATTGTACAGCCGTTTAAATCTCTCATTGATGGTGTGTAAACGATCTCTCATCTGTACAGCTGTTTTAGTGCGGTCTACAAGAAGATACTATCAGCTTTTCTTCTGTGGTGAACTGGATTTTGTTTGTTAGAAATGACTCCAGGTACAATTTATGTGTAGATAAAAATTATTTTATAATCTAGTGTTTGATTAGAATTATTCTCAGAGTTTTTATGGGTTCTGTTTATCTGTCTCTTTCTTTGGGATCTGTTCTGTCATTATAATTGTGTGTGTGTGTGTGTTGCAGTGATATTTGCTACTTATTAAGGTTTTATAAATGAATAAAATGCTTCTGAAAACCCAGTTAAGAGTCACGTCTTTATTTGTTTAATAACATAAAAGGCATTCAGCTTATATTCTTTAGGTTTCAAGAACAGTGCAGCATTTAATTGACTCTAATTACAATTCTGATTGACTTAAATGTTTCCAGTTTGATAAATACATTCGACCTGAGTCATTAATTAAGACGAGAACATTAGATCCTTTAGTTCCACAGTGGGAAACTTGCAGTGTTAAAGCAGCAAAGTGAACAGTAGAAAAAAGACAACAAATACTCAAAATTGAAAAAGATGAATAATAGATAATATAGCAAGTACAAATAGATGTTAAACATTAGTGGCAGATGGGGAATATTTCACAGCTGGTGTGTGTGAATCATTGCACATGGGGAGTTGCTGGGTTTTGGTGTGTAATCTGATAAACTGACACCATCACAAAGTCAGGTGACATCCCCAGGTGACTTCCTGTCATCAGCTCAGGTCAAGGTACATGATCTGTCCAGAGGGGGCGCTGTCACACTTTTCACTCCTCTTGAAAGACAAACTGTGATCAGCTGATGCTTTGATGCAGAGAAGAGGAAGAGCTGCAGCCAGAGTGCAAACCTCACAGTGCTGAAATGTCCTGCATCAAGACTGACTTTGTCCCAGCTGTATAGGACCCTGATCTGTATTTGACCTCTGACCTCTGACCCACCCAACATAGTTTAACTGAGAGAGGGAGGGAAAATGAGCTGGATAAAGAAGAAGGTGGCAGATTTATGACATGGTGGATATCAGACAGACTGAGCTGTAAGTGAGGATCTCATATTCACATGACTGACAGAGAAGAGCAGCATATGAAAGGGCAGATAAGTATCATAATAATAATCTACAGTAATGCTCTAGCTGTGGCTGGTAGTCAGAGCGTAACTCATGATACAACACAGGAGATCCGAGACAGTGTACGACACACATCTGTGATAACTCATGATACCTGAGTAACTGAGGAGGTAAATGTACTTCTGGAAGGAATCAAACCTGTGCTGTATTTATTCACTGCACTGTGAAGTATTATCACTGTCACAGAGTTTTATCAGCAGTTCAGATGAAACGTGTTGCAGAGAGTCTCAGTATTTTTGACACACAGCAACATGAACGTGTGAATATTTCAATGTCCAGCAGATTTAAACTGATGAAACTGAAAAACATTTCAGAGTGTGAACGTCAGTGTTCAGGACGACACCTCCGCCTCTTTAATGCATTTGTGTCAGATTATTAATATCATGATAAATCAGACTGTGCACTGATATGTTATGATATTTTGAGTATTTGTCACACGACCTGCTGGATGATTTGGATTTTGAATTTTTACAGACATACTGACATAATTCATGACTGAAACATTTTCTTTGTCTGGTCTTTGATGTTTGACTCTTTATTTATGAATTCATTACTCAAACACTGAGATTTGAGTATTGATTGTTGAATTTTGATGATTTTCATTTTCACTACTGCTGAGACTGTCACGGCAACAAGGCCATCAGTGTTTATAAAAAGATGTAACATACAGGAAATTGTTTTGTTCATGCAATAATTGTGAATAATACATTTTACCATGACAGCACATTTATGACCCTGGAAACAATTTGACAAAACAATCTCAACTCAAGGTCCATTAACTGGCTTGTTCCTGAGCTTTCGACTGTTTCACACAGTGTTCATCAGCAGATGGAGTTTGGTGTGTTGTCACAGAGCTGTAGAAGTTCAAACTTTCTATTTTAGTTGGCATTTTCTTTCTGTTCATGAAGAAAGAGTCTCCCCCCCCCATGTGTATTTTAACAGGCAGGTTGCTAAAACCCTAAAACTTAAAAAAATATCCTGAGGGACACCACCTCAGTGTCCTCAGTGGTGCCTTCATGGCCATGACTGTAAATCATGCTTGTTTCTCACAAAGTATGAACTTATCTGTTTCCTCATCTCATCTCACTGTAACATCAATAGTAAAGTGAAAAACAGCCTCAGGAGTCAAAACATCAACAGTGGAATGAAGTTTCTAGACTTCAGTGAACGCAGCTTCATATCAGATCAGGAGGAATCAGCTTGTGAGACGGAGCTGAACTGATCTCATGTCTATGTTCAACAAGTTCACAGACTGGTTTTCTGCTTTGGTTTTATTTCGTAACTTGTTTTTATTTCAAAATAAAAGTTTTGAACAAAGATTGGAAATTACTGCATGTTATATCATCTGTTCTCGCATTTAAAGTCTTTTGTGGCACAATAAACGTGTAGACCTCAATTAATGCGTTATGCTAAACTTAATAAAAATAGCTTCATGTGCTGTATATGAACTTACTGTATATAGATAAGCTGCTTTTTAAATCTTATTTTATAATCAGATGGTATTACTGATTGTTTCAAATAAATCTAAATATTGGTTGTTGATATTTCAGAGCTGTTCAGTCACAGGTCGGTCGTACTGAACAAAAGAACAAGAAGAAGATGCTGCTTCTCACAGTGACCTCTGACCCCAAATTAATACATTTCTGCTCATTACATCACATGAACCTAAAAAACATAGTGCAAGGTCTGAACTGCACTAATTACTTTTTCTTATTTCTCTGTCTGCTGCTTCCTTTCTTTCTTCACTCCGTCTCTTCATCGTCCGTCTGCTCCACACCTCGTGCAAAATACACAATCACACACCAGCTGTGATATTTACCCCTTTCAACTAAAAGAGGCAGCAATGTTTAAAGTGGAAATTGTTGGGATACAAAGTTTGACTGACCTCTGACCTTTGGTTGAGTTCAAGGTCTGTTGTACCCAGCATTATCAGGAGCCGAAAACAACAACATGTCAGAATCTATGCCTGAAGACCGAGGAGTGTGCCCCAGTTCACAATACATTTACGGCTTCACTAAGCATCCGAGCGTACAAGCAAATACTCAAGAGCTGTCGCATTTTCATGGCGTAAACAGCAACAAACAAAACCTGACAAGAACCACATGAAACCATTTGACAGTTAAACCCATATAAGAAGGTGAAACTATAGAAAATAACAGAAACAATAGCAACAAGTGTAAAAGAGGTTGTAAGCGGACAGCTGACTGAAGAGAGATGTGATCGGATAATTCATCGCAGATCCAGAGTCAGTTCTCTGTAACGGATTGTTGTCATAGTGAAGAAATGATGAATAATCAGCCTGGGGCCTAAATCAGCTCCACAGCGTTTCACTGTTGTGGAGAAAACATTGAACTATGACCCATGGATGTTATGGTACATTGAGAGAGTAAGAAGTCATTCACAGATATGATGACAGTGACACACCTGGCAACACTGACTGCACCACCATCACACCCAGAGTCACTGTTTGCTGTGGTCTATTGAAGAACATGTAGCTACTACAGGAAGATATATAATCTATATAAAGATAAATAATCTGTCCCATGACTGACTCCTCTGTCTTTTACTTTATAATTCTTTATTATTCAGGGTTTTACATTTAGATGTTTTGATCATTTTGAATAATATGAGGAACTATGACAAAGTACTAAAGGTTCTAGTTATAATATAAGTACTGTACATTTAACCTCATAGTCATTAATAAAGGTGAAAGTTTAGAGCAGTTGCAACAAGCACAATTTTTACAACAACGTGCATGGATCAGGTGATGATCAGCAGTGAGCAGGAAGAGCCTTCATCAACCGGAGCTCAAGCCTCCACGTCACTAACTATTTAAATACAACATTTACACCTGGAGAAAAGATGTGACGCATGTTGCTCTGTTTGTGTAACAGTCACGACTGATACTGAAGAGCTGAGAACTGAGGGTCTGACTTCAACCTCTGTTTGGTTTTTCAGTTCAATCTAGATTTCATAAGATTTTCTAAAGTGATGATAAACTCTGCCACAGCAGCAGCAAAATGAAAAGCAGCATCAGGTGTTCAAACCTGCTTCAAACATCAACAGTGGAGTTGGATTTCTCTTGTTGCAGCAGTTTGCAGCGTTCACAGCTCCAGTCAGTCCAGGAGCATTTAGCCTGTAGCACAGAGCCCAGCTGACGTTTGTCTTTTATTTCTTTCCTTCTTGTTTTCATTTGAAAAGTGAAACACTGGAGTAAATTATTGCTTCATGTTCACTGTGTCGTGTTGTTCTATGGTCTGTCCTGACAGTAGGTCTGATTTGTGCCTGAAACTCAACAAAACATCTTATTGGAAATGGACTTTAAAAGAATACAAGATGTTTCCTCCATCTCTTCTAATGAGCAGATATTACTGCAAACTGATCATCTGAAATAAATCCCCTGTTAGTTCTTCTGTTGGTCCTCCACAGTCCACACTGAGAGACTGTACTGCTGCACGTCAGCTGGAGGGTTGAACCACTGGAGGGAGCAGTTCACCACATTTATTCCCTGTAACATCAAGACAACACTTGGATTTGTTTGTTTGATGTTGACATTTTAATCAGAACTGTCACACAAAACAAAAGAAGAAGAAAAAGACGCTGCTGTTTCTCCACACGAGCTCCAGAGTATCTGATCTGTAGCTCACAGTGACCTCTGACCTCCAGAAAAGATCTACATCTCTGCTCATCACGTCACATGAGTCTATAAAACATTTACAGAGTGTGAGCAGTTTAAGTTCTAACACTCCTGTCATATGTGAACACACTGAGAAACCAAAATAAAGTGTCTCCTCTCAGCCTCCGTCCTCTGTCACAGGCTGAAATGAGAAGATTTTACTTTCACTTTCGTTTGTAACCTCAGTCAGTCAGTTTGACCCAGATTTAAGTGACGTACACGCTCAGACTAAATTCTCATTGGCTCAGATGGACACTGATGTTCACACCTCTGTGTTTTCCCCTCTTTACTTTGCGCTGGTGCTGGAGCTGGAAGCTCAGTGACTCTTCGACTGGATAAAGACACACAGCAGTTGTTTTTCTCTCAGAGATCAAGATCTTCTCGGTCACAATGAATTCTCTGATTTTCCTGCTTCTTGTGGGAATACACGGCGCGACGGCAGGTGAGTTAAACAACAGCTGGTTCATTTTTAAAGAAAAAAATGCTCATTGTATTTATTGTATGTGTGCATGTGATAATATTTGATGTTTAGCTCCAGGACTTCCTTACAGATTATTGAACTGTAGCAAAAGTAACAAGACACTAGAAGACATTATGTTAAAGTTAAAGTCAGTAAATCCTGTCCGTGCAACTCAGTGATCCAAAACTATTTTTGGTTACTGTGTGTTTGGCAGAAGAGAATACCTATGTTCTATTTCTCGCAGTTGAAATATATGTTGTATTTTCTTTTATCGGCACCATTATTTTATTTATTTATTTATCTATTTTATGAAGCCCATTAAGATCAATAAGGAGTTCTGGTCTAAATGGCGGCATAATTACGCAGCACAAAAGTCCAACACACATTCACATAAATAAAGAAAACGAGGCATTAAAACAAAGTGTTTCTGAGCTGCACATCAGCCACTAAAACCTTTTACATCTTGAAGTTTTTTATCTCTTCTGTGAAAATTGCTCTCTCCAAAACGATAACGATAAAAATCACATGCTCAGTTTTCAGTCGTTGATTAAATTCCATTAATCATGACCGTTACTTTAAAAATGCTCTAAATATGATTTGATAGATTCTCATTCATTAAATATAATTGACAAATTAGCAGAGTCTCTAAGCTCGTCCCGACAGTTCATCTACATCGTATAAATGAACAGAAAGCTCCAGTTTAGGTTCAGATTGAGGTTTTTATTTGTAACTGCACCTACGAGTCAGTAGATGGCGCTGTTTCCATAGATACTGACGCAAGAAGACAAACAACTTCCTGCTTTGTTGGTCCAATATTTAATATCATTCACTAGTGTATGTCAATAACATGATAACAACATGATACATTAATACTCTTTAATTATCTTTTTTAATCACTTCACCGTCGATTCTTTCAACATCAAATAAAATATAAATTACAACCAAACCAAATAAAAGCCTACACACACATTTCATGATCAGAAATGTGTGTGTAGGCTTTAAAATGTAGAATAAAGAATTTTAAGAACTTTACAGGACGAAGAGAAAACAAAGATAAATTCATGTTGGATGAAACATTTAAGAAAAGATATATCTGTTAATAAAAATGTGGTTTTAATGCAGCATATAACTGTTAGTAATAGAGACTTTATGAGAGGTGCAAGGTAATACTACAGAAACCCTGAGGAAGAAGAAACGTATTTATCATTGATTGGTCACAAGTTAAAGTGGAAAGTAGAGATCACGAGGGACTGAATATGATCAAATAGAAAAGATTGTATCTGTTAAATATTGATAATAGAATTTGAACAATATATTTTCCTAATATGTTTTGTTCAGAGGTTTGTGATAATGATAATAACACGATAACAAGGAGTAAATGTTGAATAAATGTCTCCATTACCTGGAAACTACAGGTACATTTCGAATGTAAATATCCAGCACTAGAAATAAATGACACTGGTTTTTACAAAACAAGGTTGCATGACCTCAATATTTGACTAATTTGATCATTTATTTCAGACTAAATACATTTGAAGACACATTCCTCAGAAATATTAAAGTGTTTCTGGAAAAAAAATGTCTCAGTTTGTTGTTGTATTTATTTACCACACAACAGAGATTGTCAGGAGGTCTTGAATGCACTGTGTCTTCTTGACTCTAAGAAGAGGAAAATAACATTGTTCAGTGATGAATAAAAGTGTAATAATGAAAACTAAAATCATGACATGAACTTTGTCTTACAGCGACTCACTCTCTGAAGTATTTCTACACTGCTTCCTCTCAAGTCCCAAACTTCCCAGAGTTTGTGGTTGTTGGGTTGGTTGATGATGTTGAGATGATTCACTATGACAGCAACACCAGGAGAGCAGAGCCGAAACAGGACTGGATGAACAAATTCACACAAGATGAGCCACAATACTTGGAAAGTCAAACTCAGGGGTTGATTGGTACCCAGCAGACCTTCAAAGCTGGCATTGAAATTTTGAAGCCACGCTTCAACCAAACTGGAGGTTTGTTTATTACTCACTTATTACTGGTAAATGTTGTAGATGTACTCATTCTGTATTTAGTATTGTAGTAAACAGATGCAAACACACACACACACACACACACACACACACACACACACATTAAACATCTTTAGTGCTGAAACCATCAATTGATTAATCACTTAGTTGTTCAACTGAAAATGACAACAACTAATTTAAGATAATCATTGAAGTCTTTGATCAAGCAAAATGTCAAACACTTCAAGTTTCTCCAAAAAAGAAAATATTTTATTTTATTGAAAATGAAATACTGTTCAGTTGTGGTCGGACAAAAGATTCCATGAAGATTTCACTAGAAGGTCTGAGAACTTAATGGTATTTTTCATTATTTTCAGATATATGACAGGGTACAGAATGAATTGATTAATGAAAAAATATTCATTACATAATCAATAATGACAATGACCTAAACTGTGTACTAGAGCTGAGATTAGATTAGATTAGATTAACTCCACTGTTCTGACCACAATGTGTCTATCCCATAATATACAGGATTTATAAAGCAGAACTACAGATTACCTTTAACTTTACTTGACAACAGTGTCTGTGTCATTATAACTATGTGATAAAACTAAGTGTGATAAACTGTGTCAAACGTTTCCACAGCAACGGTGACACTGTTGTATAAATTGTGACAAACAGTAACCACTGTGGTCATGATATGAACATATGATGTGCTGTGCTTTGTTAAACACATTGTCCTAAAAACTAAACTCTAAAAACACAACAGTGTCTCATTATCTCATAACACAAAATTAGTTCAGCACTTTAAAACTTTTATTTCCTTTCATAAAATATCACATTTTCAGTTTTACAGTTGTTCAATAATTCATTTCTTTTCTTTAAAGACGCAAAACTGCTGCTTTCTTGTGGCGTGGTCTCAGTGTTATTCAGAGAGAAGATGGTCGTCCTGACCGACAGAGAGAGAGAGAGATGGAGGAAGAGTGTGATGGGAGAGAGGAGGCGAGGGAGAGATGACTGTTTTAGCTTCAGCACATATGAGGATAGTTAGTTATAGTAAATATCAGTGATCCTACAGGAAAGGAACCGACACACATCATCCAAAAATAAAATAAATAACACACGTACCAAAAAACCAGGAATGAAATGGCAGATCTGACAGTGTAACAGCTGCTACAAGTGTGAGAAGCTGCAGGATGGTGTTGCACTTTTAAACAAACACACAAACAAACATACAAACAAACAAACAAACACACACACACACAAACAAACACACAAACAAACAGACAAACAAACAAACACACAGTAACGATTGTGTCTCTTAGTCACACTTACTGTGGAACAGGTGTTTTAAAACAAAGCTGACTATAACACAAATCACTGCATCAGCTTCACTCACCATCATCATGGTCTCCAGTCTTGCTCCTGCCTTCAACATCTAACTGATTATTCTGATCCACACGTGAACGTCTGTTAGAGTCGGCGTCTCTGAACGCACAGATAAAATGAAACCAATGTAAAGACAAACACATTTTGCATCAGAAGGTTTTGCGTTGCCGCCGTGAGCAGCACAGATGAGGCTACAGGTCCCGCTTACACAGTAAAAATGAAATATATGACACCTGTTATCTAACAAATGACAAACTCACACTCCACGCCTCTTCACAAAATCACCAGCAGCCACACTGTTCGTCTTCTGTGCGCATGTAGATAATCCACCTGTGCACAGCATCAGAGAAACTTTAGTAAAACACATTCCCATATGTTGTCAGGCCTCAGTGATGCAGCGACACGGTTTGAACGTCGCCTTTATAGACAGTAATATTGGCTGAGGTCAGATCTGGTCAGTGGTCGTCCAGAGGCTGATGATCCAGAGGTCCAGGGTCCTCTTCAGAAACCTCCATTTAAGTTACTGACAAGAAACAACATGTAGAATAAAGTGTAAACATTTGGGGGAAATGAAGTGATGTCTCTTGACAATCCAAGTGACTCCAACGTTATTATATCGATGTTTAATTAAAAAAGAAATTGATGTGAAACAGGTGAGGTTGAAGAGAGGGTGAACCAGCATCACTCCACACACAGACGTCCTCTTCACACTCTTATAATATACAGGTGTGAGTTTTAGCAGCTAACAGTCAACACATGCTGAGGCCGGAGGAAAAAGCACTAACTCAATGCAACAGTTGCCTCCTGACTATGAGAAATATAAACCCGTTAGTTATTTAAAAGACAACCTGACAGTAACTGGGTCAGACACATCAAGCGACAGTATTCAGCTACGTTAGCTTGTTAGTTAAGAGAAAAGCAGCTACAATGCAACGTCAGGGAGAGTTAGCTCGACTCACTGTGACTAACTGAACTGATAACAAATCAAAAAGAGAAACACTGAACAGCTCAGTTCAGTTAAACTCACTGTCGAACTGTGAGTCCAGAAGAAATCCCTCCATAGTTTAGCTCCGCCTCCATCACATGGTCCTGAGCCAGATGGCTGCGCTAGCTTGCACCAAGAGCTGCTCGCTGCTTCTTCTTCTTCACGCTTCATTTGAGCTCATTCGTGGCTGAGCTTATGTAATACTTTAAACACCATGAATAATAAAAACACACAGAGTGGTGAAAAACAACGCGCACTAAAGTGTGACGTCAGAGCTAACAGGAAGTGTGACGTCAGCTCGCCGACTTGGCCCAATGTCGCCAACACCGACCTCACAGGGAAAACTTTACATTTAACTAGAGAGTCACAAACCAACCAGTGAACAAATGAACAGGAGTGAGCAGCTGAATGAATGAAACAACAAAAGCAGCTCAGTTCATCCAACACAGTCTGATTTAAAACTGACTCAACGTGTGTGAAAGAAAGTACTACACACTCATTGTGTACATTTTCAACACACTCCTTCTAAGAGTGTGTTATAGAGCTGGAACCATCAGTGGATTGATCCATCAGCTGATCAGCAGAGAATTAACTGACAATAATAGTGATGATCAGATAATCCTATTTCATCAGGTGAAGAATGTCAGATGTTTTTCAGGCTCCTGTTTCTCAAATATTAGAATGAAGTGTGTCTCTTTGTTGTAGATGATTATAAATGAAACACTGTTCAGTGTTGGTGGATAAAAGGAAAGATTTGAAGATTTCTCCTCTGTCTCTGAACTTGTGGACATTTTCACTCCTGTCTGACACGTTCAAGTAGAACAACAGATGAGATTTATTTTACTGCACTGACCACAGTGTGTTCACCAGATAATTAATATATAGAAGAATTACACGTTAGATTAGATTCTCTTTACTTAAGCACAGTGTCTGTGGCGTAATACATTTATTTAGTGCTGAAAAATTGGATCAGTTCATTGATTATTTGATCAACAGATTAATCGTCAACAATTCTGATCATCAAATAATCACTGAAGTCTTTTATCGAGCAGAAAAGACAAAAAAAAAGGTGATTCCACTTTCTTACATCTGAGAATTTCTTTTTTTGTCATTTTAAATTAAATAACTGATCAGAGTCGAACAAAAGAAGCAACATGAAGAGTTCAGTTTAGTAAATGGCAAATTGATTAATTAAAATATTAATAAATGGATAAAGATAAAGTGTGTGTGTGTGTGTGTGTGTGTTCCTGCAGGTCACATGAACATCAGGGGTCTCAAACTCGAGTATCAAAAAAAAGCAGAAATATTTCTGAAAACGTGGTTTATTTTCAAATATTGTTTGATAATAATACAAAACTATTAAATTAACAGTGAGTGCAAATGTTTTTGGCCTCATTCTTAAATTACTAATCAAAGCCTTTCATGAACTAACTGGCAGCACTTGTGTTCACACTGTCTTCATGTTGAATCACACAAAAACAACTCTAGCTTTGTCGGCACATTTTAACAGTTCGTGCAATCTCAGTGAAAATGCAGTGAAACTTGGAGCTTTGTCCCGTAACTGTCTGTTAATCGGCTCTGCCACAGTGTGTGTCGACAGGGAACGGTTGTTAAACAGGCTTTTCTTTTGGGGGACACAGAATATCAGCGACTCGTAGCGTGCAGTCCTTCAGAAACTGGCCCTCGGTGAACGGCTTTCCCGCCTTTGGCGATTAATTCACTGACCGCGTAACTTGCTTCTACTGCAGCATCCGCGTCCTCGCCAGCTGTGTGGGAAAGTTCTTGCTGGGACAGCCGTCCTCTTTGTAGCTGCTCGGCTCGCTGCTTCCTGTCCTCTCCCCTGTGGTTATCACGATGCTCTCTGTGTTTACTGGCGTAATGTCGCTTGATATTATATTCCTGAAGAACGGCAAGTTTCTCTTTACATATGAGGCTGATGGCATTTCCACTGAACGCAACAAAAAAATAATCCAATGTCCATCTTTCTTGAAATTGTCTGTGTTCGTCGTCCACTTTTCTTTTACCTTTGGAGAGCGACATCTTCGGCTTCTTCTACTAACTTTCCTTGTTCTTCTGCGCTTCTCGTCGTCAGCACTTCCCTTGAGATCAGTTTGGATTTTTTATTTTTTTTTATTAGAATTGTTTTTATAATTTAAATTGCACATGAAATTATTGTCCTAATTGTGGAAAACAAATAAATAAAAATAAACTTGAAGGGCCAAATTGCATTTCATTTTTTATGTCAAGTCGCGGCCGGATGTAGAGAGTTTGAGACCCCTGGTGTAGATAAAGTGTGTGTGTGTCTCTGTGGGTTAGAAAGTGTGTGTGTGTGTGTGTCTGGTAAAGAGAGGATGTGGACTGTATGTTGGGATCAGACTCAGTTTCCCAGCAGCCTCTGCTTCTCTGTCTCTCTCTATAAGGCGTACACACTGTTCAGATGGTGACTGGCTGTGAGTGTGTTGGTGTGTGTGTGGATCAGTGTGTCTCTGTGGTAAAGGTGTGAAATCAGCTGTTGACTGACTGTGTTGATCTCACTCTGTTTACAACAATCTCTGTCTCTGTCTCAGGAGTCCACGTTAACCAGAGGATGGTCGGCTGTGAGTGGGACGATGAGACTGGAGAGGTTAAAGGTTATGATCAACACGGTTATGATGGAGAAGATTTCATAGCATTTGACCTAAAGACAAAGACATGGATCGCTCCAACACCACAGGCTGTCATCACCAAACACAAGTGGGACAATAACAACGCTTGGATCGCACAGGCAGAGCAGTACCTGAACCAGATCTGTCCTGACTGGCTGAAGAAGTATGTGAACTATGGGAGGAGCTCTCTGCTGAGAACAGGTACAATCACATGATCTGATGAAGTTTCATCAACAACAGTCTTCACATGTTTCCTCTGTTTCTAACCAACAGTAACAATAAATACAAAGCAACATCCAGAGACCGACTGTGTCAGTTTACACACATTTATATTTCTTTCATTTTCTCTCACCTCTACCTCTCTTTCCTTTCCCCCATTTTCTCTCTGTCACTCTCTCTTACATATTTCTCACCACTTTTCTTCCTTTCTGCCCCATTTCTTTCTGCCTCAGTGTCTCTTTCACTCTCTTTCCATCACTGTCTCTTCACCTCTGCTCTTTCTAACCTCTCTCTCTCTCCCTCCTCACATTTCTTCATCTGTCTTTTTCCCCCTCTGTCCCACCACACCTTTTTTTAAAATTACATTTGGCATATATATTGAAATGTGTAACAAACGTATTCAAAACACATCCCATCAAACAGGAATGGTAATGTTAGTTTGCAGAAAATGATAAGAAACTAGAAGCTGTTTTTCTGTTTCTCCCTCCAGTGCCTCCCTCAGTGTCTCTCCTCCAGAAGACTCCCTCCTCTCCAGTCAGCTGCCACGCTACAGGTTTCTACCCTCACAGAGCTGCGATGCTCTGGAGGAAAGATGGAGAGGATCTTTATGAGGGCGTGGACCAAGGAGAGATCCTCCCCAACCATGATGGAACCTTCCAGATGAGTGTTGACCTTTCATCAGTCAAACCTGAAGACAGGGGGAAGTATGAATGTGTGTTTCAGCTCCTTGGAGTGAAGGACATCGTCATCAAACTGGACAAAGCAGTGATCAAGACCAATGAAGGTAAGATTTGAATCAGAAGTGATGAAGGTGGGAAACACGTTTCATTCACTATAATATTCCTGCACTTCATGTATTGTCGTGTGTGTAGGATGAGAAGTTCTCTCATCATGTTGTTTGGTTTTTGTTCAGTTTCTTTCATCCAGTTTCTAAATGTTTTTAAGGCTGGATCAGTATTAAACCAACACGTATCTCACTTTAGTATCATCATGTGATTCTGACAAATGCTGGAAAACAACTGATATCTTTCTAATAAGGTTCCTTTCTGATTAAAGTTTTAGTTTTAAAGAGCGTGTCCACCACATTTTCTGTACTGCTTGTTGACTGTTCACTTACTTTAATACAAGAACAATGTCGACAGTTAAACATGATTTTATTCATTTTTTCTTTATTTTCTACATTGAAATTTACCACTTTTATAAATTCATTCTAGAGCTGAAATCATTGTAAAAATATAATTCTAGGTTTCTGCAGGAATCAACAGACAAAGTGTGAGTTTGGATTATTGTCTAACCTCAGTTTAGAGATTATAGCCACTGCACCGACTTAACCATTCGTCAGTTATAGAAGATGAATAGAGAGTAAATGATGTAATAACTGGGTGAATATAAATGTATCTGTCAGTAAATGGGTCAGACTCAGGTTTATTGGCCAGTTGTTCACAGTAATGTGACTGTGATTGTCAGAAGGTCTCATAGTCTCACACACAGTGACAAGAACAGACGCGTAAACAAAGACAACAACAGCAGACACAGATAAATGATCACACACACACTCATTATTTACAGACCAGAAGGGATGAAAACTGAAAGTAACACCACCAGGACAAACAGACATATGGTGTGTACACAGACTAAACTGCCGTTGTACAGGGAGGTGGTGTGGTCGTCTCTTCTGACCTGCTTCATCAGGACAGGTTGTGATTGGTTTGTTGTGTTTTGCTCCACAGAGAAGTCCCCTCCCCTGATCGCCATCATCATCGCTGCAGTGGCGGTTCTCGCTCTCGTCATCGCCGCCGTTGGATTCTTCATCTACAGAAAGAAGAGTGGTGAGAAACCAAACCACAGACGTCGTCTCTTTCTCCTGTTTTGATCTTAGACTTTGAGCTGATGCTTTATCCAGATTTTAAAAGTGAAACAAACTTCAGTTCCCAGAAAACAGAATGTGTTTGAACCAGTGAGAGCTGCAGGGTTTACAGCCACAGTCTGAGGATCATGTGACTAAAGCATGATGGGTGAAGGGAGTGGTTACAGGAACAGAAATAATGTAAGATCTAAACAACAGGGAGAAGGGATCTGTATCAGTTTGAGTTTTAGTATTTTCAGCTGCAACAACTGAAATTATTTGTATTTTCTTTTCATTTCAGCCAAGCGTCCTCCATCTCGTAAGTAATGCTTGTTTCTACTGTGTTTTCTGTGATGTCACATGATCTCTGTAGAGTAAAAAGGTTCTTGTGTTTTGTGCTGAAGACGTTCTGTATCAGTTTGAGTGAGTAGTAGAGGAGATTATCACTGGGAAAAAAGGTGATAAATTCTGGAAGCTGCTCACAGGGAGCAGATGCTGAAGCAGTTCTTTGACTTCAGTCTTTGAGTTGAACTCTTATCCAGTTTGCAAAGCTGAAATAAGTCCACGCCACAGACTGATGCAGCCAATAGGAAGCTCTGGAAGCTTCTAACATGACCCCAGCTTCATGTTATTATAGAGAAATAACAGGAAATGACATAATGGCCTGAACATAATGGTAGGACGTATTTCTGTAGCCAATTTAAGTGAGAACTCTCAGGTTTATTAGTGGAGATACTTTATCCTGGGATTTAAAACTGTGACTCTGAAATCATGTATTTTCTTTTTATTTCAGTGAAATTCTTGCCACAAAGTCGAACTTGTTTTTACTGTGTTTTAGATTTGAGACTGTGAGTGGATGTTCATGTCCAGAGTGGTTTAGTGAGTGAGTGAGTGGTTGAGTCAGTCCAAGTAAGGATATCTATGTTTTCAGCAACGACTGTCAGTCACTGTCTTTATTGTGTCAGAGTGAAAGTGTCAGTGTCAGCTGCCATCTGTTTCACCATGTGTCACTGGTAAAGTCAAGTGTAGTCCAAGTTTCGCCCCTCTAAATGCTCATCTAAAGGTAAGTTAACATGTGGGTGTCGTGTCTCTAAGCACCTGAGTCGCTTTTACATAAAAGTCATGAAGTCAGTTTCCAGGACTAATGGCTCCATTTGTCCAACACAGCACCTGTATTCATTACATGTAATATGGGCGTTGCAGTCTGCAGTGTAGACTCTCCTCACACGTTACAGTAACAGCACTGAAATATTTACTGATAGGTCTATATGAGAATTTGAATTTTAAGTGGACTTAGAATAATGACTCAAAATGTCTGTCTATCTGTCTGACTGTACCAAAGTCTTTCTGTAATTTCTTCCTTTACTTGACTGTTGTTCAACTTACTTTATTTAATTTGTCTTTTCAGAGTCATGTAGCTCTACTACATCCTCCACAGAGAGCGTAAACAGCACCACACAACTGATCCCAGGTAACTAGTGGCTCTGTCTGACACGTCACCTGTATCCACTGCATATACTCTTTGTGTTGTGCTACAGGCTTTAAAAACAAACCTTATTAATGCACATTTGAGCCATGAAGTCTTCTCTCTTTCATCCCAGTGATTTCACACATTTCTGTTTTGATCCATTTTGGGTTTGTGAAAACATATTTGCACTGTTCATTTACGAATGCTTATTTATCTGTCCAAACAGAGAAGAGTGATGCTTAGAAGAAGAGGGTGAACTCTGCTCTGTGAGGAGTTGGCAACATTGAACTTTAAGAGAACGCCTCTGCTTTAGAAGAGAAGTCAACCTGTTTAATTATCTGTAATCCAAACACACACACAAGGGTTCCCACACCACCAGAATGGATTGATTGTCATTCACGTGGTTATTCATGTGGTAAAAAGGTACAAAGAGACTAATCAACAATTTTATATGAAAGAAGCATCACTGTGTAAAGTTACAGGTGTAAAGAATTATCTCCAACTCTGCAGCTCTCCTCAGCTCCACAGATCCTTTTAGTGACTTTCAGCTGGTTGTTTTGGTTTTGGTTCAGTCGCTCCTCTCAATGTTCAGACACTCAGCAGTTTTCAGAGATCTCTGATGAACCTTCTGCTCGCTAACGGCAGACAGAGTTAGCAGCTAACTGGCAATTAGCAGGTAAAGAAAGTGAAGCAGGATGGAGAGTAACAACGCTTCTGTCCAGCTGTGTCTCTTTTAAGCAACAATCCAAGTTGTAACAGTAGATGATTATACTTAAGATTACCGTCTATTAGCAAACACTTCTTTCACTCCAAACACAGGCTGAGGAATGTTTGGGTGATATTCAGGTTGTGGATCAGTGATTAGCGTATTGACCAGGTAAAACCTCCACATCACAAATTCTCTTCATCTTTACTGAACATCAAATAATAATGTTTCAATCTACAGTGGATGTTAGTTGCATTAAAACTACATGCACTGCAGCCCCATCCACATGAGTATAGATGCATCATGTTGACATATGATGTATAAAAATGACCAATGAATTCAAATACAAGAGAGGATGACTCCACTGATGATAAAATACTGTCTGCTGTAAATATAAGTGTCTATAGATTTTTTTCACATTGATTGTGTTAAACTGGGAAATAATGGTGAATGGTGAATGTGGTGAAACACATTCAAGACGACCTTTTCTCTTCAGCTGAGAGTTACAACACGATGTATAAGAACATTACATCATCATTGCATTTGCCATTAAATAATAGAGTTTGAGGTTCTGGTGTTTATATAATACAAATATACTATAGCTGCAGTTTCTGGAGTGTTTGTATAGATGGTTTTACTGTGTTAAGATTGATGAAACAATACATGTGATAATACATGTGAATGTGTGACCCACACATCTTGGGTGTTTTTCATAAGTCATCAAGTTATTTTCACAATTTCCTTTTGTCATTTGTCACTACCATCAGATCTGTGCATTTATATGTTGGAAATGTTTGTGTTTTTGTTTTGTCAAGAAAAGTAAGTTCTTGATTTCTGTCTTTTAAGGTGTTTGGTGTTTCTGATGTAAGAGATTGTTATATATATTTTGGTATTCGGGATGTTTCTGCTTGGTTTCTTTTAATGAATGCAACATTATTGTGTCACTTTGTTCCTTGGGTGAAGTTTTTGTAAAATTAATTTAATAAAGAATCTGATTTAACATCTGTAAGTGTTTCCCTTAAATCCTGATGTAAATCAACTCATCTGCAACAATATGACCAGTATTATTATTATAGATTATTATCAATATGACTTTTTTAAGTTTTCACATAAACATCAGCAATAATGCAAATGACAGAAATATATTTTGAAGAAAAACAAATAATGAAAACATTAAAACACTTTGACCCCTCCCTTTCCTTAAGTAAGAATAAAAGCCATGAAATATATAAAATAATAATAATAATGATAAATATTTTTAAATAATGAATTTGATAAATAATTGTGAATGAAGTGAATTGGTTTTGTTCTTCACTTAAAAATGACATCAGTCAGCTATCATGTGTAAATAAAGTATAAATTGAAAATAATTTTGCTATATCAAACTTTAAACTGTTCACTTTAATTTATTTCAAATAATTTTTTCTCAAATTTCTCTAAAAGCTTCTTTTAATGGCTCCTATTTATTTATTTATCTCTATTTATTCATTTTTCTTTTGGGTCTTTTCTCAATACAATATATGTGTCTCTGGTGCAGACATTACTGTACAGTCCAACACTTGCTGAGCTCAGGGTTTTATAAACAAATAAAGTGCTACTATATACGTAACAAAGACTAATCTGTTCATTTGTTGTTTATTTGTATTTCTTGTTGTTTCATACGTAAAAAGGTTTTTCAGGAACTCACTGAAGGTATTTTTTTTTTTTTCCACAATATCTTTATTTGAGTTTTATAGCAGCACAAGATAATCATAGTACAAACAATCATGACATGTACAGCCTAGCCATGGCCGTATGTCATTTCTTATAGATTAGCTGCCAAATATAGTAAAAACACAGCTTAAAACAAAACAATCACAATAGAAACACAGAACGAACAATATGCTTCTCTTGTTATTAGACAGATTACCAACACAATGTAATGGATTGTGAAATAATAGTAATGATAATGATAAACTACGGGCTTTTAAAAGTAACAACAAAAAATATATATATATATATAATGATTATAATAATAATAATAATAATAACTGTAATAGCGAAAAAGATATTAACATTCACAATTTTGGAAATTGCCATACCCACAGTTTGACATCAGTTTGGTTTTCTGTTAAGTCTGAGTCTGTTCTTTTCCATAGTAATGAAATAAATTTTTTGGCATTTAACAAACTTAGATCTATAAGTGCTTTTTCATACTTACTGAAGTTATGTTTCTCTGGATAAAGGCCCAGCAAGAAAAGCTTAGGATCCAATGATATTGATTTGGAAACAATCTTTTCGATTATTACTCCACTGAAGGTATTTTACTGTACGATTCAGTGAGGCTGTTCACTGACACTAGATATATTTAATGGATTTTATTTGACTTCATTTCTCCTCATGAATGAATATAATATATAATGAATATACGACCAGAGAGTCATGGGTCATCATGATGTTTTGACAAAGTGAATCAGGTGACGTCTTCAGCTGGTTTCCCATGAACAGGTCAACAGTAGATACATAAGTGGCCTGGAGGGGGCGCTGTCCCACTGCTGACTCCTCTGTGAAGGTGAAGTCAGTGATAAACTCAGGTGATGATCAGCAGTGAGCAGGAAGAGCCTTCATCAACCGGAGCTCAAGCCTCCACGTCACTAACTATTTAAATACAACATTTACACCTGGAGAAAAGATGTGACGCATGTTGCTCTGTTTGTGTAACAGTCACGACTGATACTGAAGAGCTGAGAACAGAGGGTCTGACTTCTACCTCTGTTTGGTTTTTCAGTTCAATCTAGATTTCATAAGATTTTCTAAAGTGATGATAAACTCTGCCACAGCAGCAGCAAAATGAAAAGCAGCATCAGGTGTTCAAACCTGCTTCAAACATCAACAGTGGAGTTGGATTTCTCTTGTTGCAGCAGTTTGCAGCGTTCACAGCTCCAGTCAGTCCAGGAGCATTTAGCCTGTAGCACAGAGCCCAGCTGACGTTTGTCTTTTATTTCTTTCCTCCTTGTTTTCATTTGAAAAGTGAAACACTGGAGTAAATTATTGCTTCATGTTCACTGTGTCGTGTTGTTCTATGGTCTGTCCTGACAGTAGGTCTGATTTGTGCCAACACTAATGTGCACGCCTGAAACTCAACAAAACATCTTATTGGAAATGGACTTTAAAAGATTACAAGATGTTTCCTCCATCTCTTCTAATGAGCAGATATTACTGCAAACTGATCATCTGAAATAAATCCCCTGTTAGTTCTTCTGTTGGTCCTCCACAGTCCACACTGAGAGACTGTACTGCTGCACGTCAGCTGGAGGGTTGAACCACTGGAGGGAGCAGTTCACCACATTTATTCCCTGTAACATCAAGACAACAACACTTGGATTTGTTTGTTTGATGTTGACATTTTAATCAGAACTGTCACACAAAACAAAAGAAGAAGAAAAAGACGCTGCTGTTTCTCCACACGAGCTCCAGAGTATCTGATCTGTAGCTCACAGTGACCTCTGACCTCCAGAAAAGATCTACATCTCTGCTCATCACGTCACATGAGTCTATAAAACATTTACAGAGTGTGAGCAGTTTAAGTTCTAACACTCCTGTCATATGTGAACACACTGAGAAACCAAAATAAAGTGTCTCCTCTCAGCCTCCGTCCTCTGTCACAGGCTGAAATGAGAAGATTTTACTTTCACTTTCGTTAGTAACCTCAGTCAGTCAGTTTGACCCAGATTTAAGTGACGTACACGCTCAGACTTAATTCTCATTGGCTCAGATGGACACTGATGTTCACACCTCTGCTTTGTCCTGTTGCTGGAGCTGGAAGTTCAGTGTAGTGATGTGAATTCTGGCGTTGTGCCAAACAGTGATTTCCGTCCGCGGGAGCGCGCGCAGCCTGTTAAAACTGAAAAGCGCAGTTTCTGTGCCTCTACAGCTGTTTTCATCTGGATCAAACAGCCATTACGAACAAGTACACTAACTCTACGTCCGAGCTAATAGTGATGTTATTGTATGTGCGAGACGATAACGTTGATTTCAACAGAATTTGCGGCCTTAAACGTGTTTGCTGTTTATAGTGTAATCAGGCGTGATATTGTACTGTACATACAGTCAATAATGTTATTTTTATGTTTGTGTGTCTGTTATGTCTGATATCCTTGTTAAATAGACTGTAATTAACATGATGTATGCAATAAAGACATTTGGGACTGAAAGGGTTTTTCTGCCCCAAAATTACTTCAAATCACTCACCACAATCATGATTTGAAGATTATACCATAACCAGCACTTTTCACTAGTTCAAGACTCTGTAAAGGGCCAATGCAACACATACAAGGCAGGTTTTTACTTGCCAAAAATTGATTCCAGCTGCTAATGTTGGACTCAAAGGGATTTTCTGCCTCAAAATGTCTTCATGTAACTCATCAGAGTTATATTTAGAAGATTATACCATAATCAGTACTCTCCAACATTGACCTATTAGTATGTGTGGTGTGCACATATATCACTTAAAGAAGAAGTTCAGCCTATCACTCTGCTTTGTGTTAATTTACATAAAAAGAAAAAGGAAAAAAAACGTCTCTCCGAC